>NW_003314420.1:229767-236197 GCF_000143415.4 Selaginella moellendorffii | reverse complement strand
TGAAGAACATACACAATGGCAAGCTTGACTTATGATTTCAGCACATTGCCAATCTTGAAATTGTCTGCATTAATTTTAGAAAGATGGAGGAAGAGGAGGAACATGGGGTCCTAAAAATGCCATTCACAGAATCCATAGCAGTGAAGGTTATATAAAATTTAAAGAAAAAGTACTTATAATGGCAGTCTCCAAAGACACACATAGTTGGCTGAGTTCTTACAATCTGGTGATGCTTGCAGGCTTCTCTAAACTCAAGATAAGGGAGATCACGACCCATGAGCGAGAACACTAAAGGTGTACCTGATAGTTACTTGCTGTAATCAGCATGAATCTCATACCTTCCTGGAAATTCAGTAAATCATAGTTTCCAGCAAGCTCCTGATGCATTGCATTGCTGCGCAAACAGGACTTAGTTAAAAATTAAATGGAGACCTTATTGTTAACAACCTTAACAACCTTATTGTCTTGTGCCAGAAATGAGAAAAATTAAATGCTAGACTGCAACTCTTCTTGATGATGCTGCTGTTTTCATCATTTGGTCACTTGAGAGAAGATGCAGACTCACCATTAAACTCGACGTCCAACAAGGCTCTTCTAAAGAACCATTGGAGAAATATTTGCAAGTTGCAGCTGGTTTTCATTTTGAACAAAAGCCCCTTGGCCAAGGAAATAAACCAAAACACGCACGCACACACTTTTCAAGGAAATTTTGGAACAACAAACAGGGGAAAATGGCCAGCACTGACACTAGATAGGTAGTGCATCCTTTTGATGTCAGTTAGAAACGTGAACTTTCATATCAGAAAAACCAGTGTCAACAAGAAAACTAAGACGACTGCTTACCCTTCTCATCTCAGTAAGAAGAACGACCTTATCCTGCATAAACCACCTCACAAGGCATGCTTTTATATTGTTGATGATTAGGGGCACATACTGTTTGAGAGCTTTGGGATTATTCACAGCGGTCTTGGAGCTTCAAGTGGCTCTTTCCAGTTAACCCCGCAAACAAATTTCGTCCCATGAGCGCAACAGTGCTGTCCGGCCATCCTGTCTCAAATCTGTCTTTACAAATTTGCATGCCTCTAGTGTGGCATCAGGACGGTAGGCTGCTAGAACAGAAACGCCTTGTAAAAACCCACTCGATTGTACCTGAAACCAAGAAAAAGCGATCACTCAACTTTATAATGTAGTCGGTCTTCCAGAGTTGAAGCCTCTGGAAGTGGAGGCTGTCCCAGCTTGAGCACCGGCTCATGGTACCACTTGTTGAGTAAACTCGAGAATGTCAGGAAGGTAGTGACTGCCACGCTGCTGTGGATTCCCAGTCAACAGCATGGGATTTACTCAGCTGGCTATCTGGACAACTTCGAGGAGGAAGAACCTCTAAAATGGTATGGCGTTGGTGCTCAGCTATGGCATCTGATTGATAGTCACGATAACTTGAGAGTGCCAGTGTAAGCTGCTGCATTGCCAGTGTGCTCCTCGCTGGGAAATTTTGAGCAAACACTGGATATATCAATCAGCTCCAAAACTGTAAAAAAGCTATACAACACAAAATTTTAGGATTTTATCCCACCATGTTAAGAGTATCTCTTGCTGGTGATGGCATTCAGGGTGTGCACTTCTGTGAGAGAACAAGAAGAATGGTGATATCCACACACACACATTGTAGCTCAAATCTGCCCGATCGCCCTAAAAAAATTCACTTGATTTGGAGCGTCACTAAAATCACATTGAAGCGTTGCCACCCTTTTGGCACTTGATCTATGCCATCTATTTGAAGTTTTCGAATTTGAACCGTTAGATTATAAGCATATTCACAAATAATATTTTAAAAATGGAATAAAAGATGCCAGATGCCATATGCCAATAGCACTTTTAATAAAGGAGTACTAGTTTGAATCTGCATTTGAAACAAGCAAGAAAACTGGAGAAGTCATCAGACTAAACATAAGCTTATGAATCTTTCTAATAGCATCCCAAGAGTTTAGATAAACGACTTTAGAGTGTTTAGCCCAAAGGTTGTTGGTTGTCTAGACACGAGCAAAAGAAAAAAAATCTTGAACTCCCAAACAGCCCTCTGTTACTCGCTCCTGCACAACAAGAACCAAGTTAGCCACAGAGATCAAGAGAAATGAGAGATCATCATAAAACGTAGATCCATATGCTCGCTAGGAATCTTGGTGGAAGCCCTTGGCGTGATAGGATGAGAAATCCGGGAGCACTAGGCAGTCTCTTCATTGCTTGAACGTATATGAGCTGCCCAAGCACGTACTCTTTATTGTACATAATAAGAGGCAGTAAAATATGTGCAATGGAACGATGAACACAAACCATACCTCACACCTCACATGTAAAGAAGCACTGAGTATATGCGTACATCTGAACCAGGTCTGCAGTTGCATCATGTCTTGACAACACTGTCACCTCCAAACCTCAGAGCATATCTCTGGCCTATAGAAATCGTCAACAAGAACAACACAAGAAAGAGAAAACATACCATAAAAGTCGCAGTTTCTTGATCTTCCAAATTCATGTGAAACAATGACATGACCACTGAGTGAGTATAATTTTTTTTTACTTTGACAAGACTGGCACACACAACATGGCGAACAGGAGGGATTGTACACTTGCATCACAAAAACGGCTTTTTAATCCCATATATAAGAAACAACTCTGAAAAAACTCACCTTCCTGTGTCACCAAAACCAAGAGACTTGACAGGCCGAAAATGGTGGAGTCAGTTTCTCGCCACTAGTTTGAGTCTGCATTTAAAACAAACAACAAAACTGGAGAAGTCATCAGATTAAACATAGGCTTATGAACCTTTCTAATAGCATCCCAAGAGTTTAGATAAACGACTTTAGAGTGTTTAGCCCAAAGGTCGTTGGTTTTCTGGACACGAATAAAAGAAAAAAAATCTTCAACTCCCAAACATACTACTCGCTCATGCGCAACAAGAACCAAGTTACCCTCAGAGATCAAGAGAAATGAGAGATCAGATTGAAACCTAGGTCCATACACACGATGGGAATCTTGTTGCAAGCCCTTGGCGTGACAGGATGAGAAATCCAGGAGCATCAGCCAGTGGGGAAGTTGTCACGAAGCTGGAGATCATGTTCTTCAGACTGTCCACCATTGACCTGTGCGTGTGTCACGAATGGCGACGAGCAATCAACGATCCAGCCTTCCGAAAAGGGTACCTCCACTCCCACTGCTGCGTTCACCACCACAGACACAGAGATAGAGACAGAGAGAGAAAGAGAGATCCATTTTTAGAATATTATTTGTGAATATGCTTATAATCTAACGGTTCAAATTCAAAAACTTCAAATAGATTGAGTGCCAAAGGGGTGGCAATGCTTCAATTTTGAATTGAATGACCCTCCAAATCAAGTGAATCTTTTAGGGCGTCCAGGCAGATTGTGAGCTGCAATCGAATAAAAGACACCAGATGCCATATGCCAATAACACTTTTAAATAAAGGAGTACTAGGTTGGGTGACCTCTCTGGGAAGTCTAAATTCAGGAGCTTACATAACCCGAGCATAGATGGTGAAAACTGGTGGCAAGGCCATGCATGCACATGCTACTCAATTCCCAGCCAAGGCACTCTTAAAAGGATTGATTCACCAGGTTTAATATTTGTAGCATCACAAGTCTCCCTGCAAGTTGACTTGGTCACTCAGAGAAACTGAGAGATAGTCTACTTTCTGATTGAGTTGAAGGAACTCAAGTTGGTTGTTTGGTTGTTGTTGCTGTTTGTGGGATTGAAACACCAAAGGATCTTCTTATCAATGGCCTGGGACATGGATGCATCCTTGCCAACACTGATTTTCAGGGTTGTTCATATAAGTAGTACTCATTTCCTACAAGTTTGATACTCTACACAGGGTTGGATCATTTGTCTGACACAGTAAGGCATGAAATCTCATCGTTAACTCCTCACTATGGCCATGCTGATGTGGTGGCAGCAGCCAGAGAGCTTGCCTTCAAGCTACACAGCCCGAGCTTTAGGTTTTGAAAAAAAAAGAGGTTGTTCTTAAGTTTTTTTAAAAATAATATACATTGTTGTATCAAGATTATCATTTATAAATAAAGTGTTAATATTGATTTTTACCTCTCTAATTCTTCATTCTCTAAATTAGATTGTGGATACTTTGATTATAAAGAACATAAAAATTAAAAAATAAACTTAGATCTAATATATTATAATATACACCAATAATATAATGATATTTTATATATTTGTTTTTAAATTATAATGTAAAATAATAATCAACATATAATAAAAAATAAAAATATTTCCTAAAAGGAATTATTAAAGAAGTTAAAATTAACATATATACAGCTGGGATTTATATTCATTTTAAGCTTGATATTTTTTGAGGATATTTATAAATGAGAATAATTTTCTTAAGTCTTCAAGAGTAGAGTTTTCTACAAAAATAATGACATTTTTGAGATATCCTTAAAAATTGCATGTTTGGAATATTTACATCACCAAATATTTCTCTAAATAGCAATAAACAAATTACTTTCTGATATAAATACTAATATGTTTTTCATAGATTAGAAACCTTCCTTATTCTTTCCTGCTTCAAATACCAAATCCATTTTTTTTTCTAAAATCCATCTTTAACTATCAACTTCTAATTTTTCAATATTCAAAATTCACTATTCTGTAATGGCTTACTACAAAGTCTCATCTTCTCTCATTTGCAATAATGTGTTAGCTTGGACTATTGAAATAGGAGATTGTGATCATAGGATACCATTATTTGCACGAACTTGCCTCCACATAAATTAAATATTTAAAAAAGAAGCATTGCAATGCTATTACATAATCTTGATGTAAGAAATGCTTTATGTAATGGCACCAAACTGCTAATTACATAAGTGTTACAGAAGAAAATAAATTACATGGAAATATTGAGGGTTTGGTCCCCATATGAAAGGGAGATTTATTCTGTGCTGCATGTGAGATACATGAACTTTATACATATTTGTGTCCTCACTGATTAATAAATCACTATTGAAAATTCAAAGTTAAGGGAATCCATCTCCGCTGGACAATACAGAAAACAATAATTGTTAAGAACTATTTCATATCAAAACAATTTAGCTAAAAATAATAAGTTTGTTCTAATATATTTCAATATCCATCTTGATAGTGTTATAACTCTATCTTAATAGAACTAAAATTTGCTTCACAAATCATTCAAGAAATCACCAATTCCAACAGTAGTAGTGACATAAGAGTGAGATGAAATTCTCTAAGAAATTGGCAGTGGTGTCCAAGCAGCTCCTCCTCCAACAGTTATTAAGAAAAGAGTTAGGATTATATAGGATTTAATATTAGATTTGACATTATAAGAAGGTTCTTTTGCTATTTCTTTTTCATATTCCAAATAAAAATAATATATTTGACAAATATCTAATGACAAGTGCACAATATTAATAATAACCATATTTAAATATTACATATCTTGTCATTACATTAATTTGTAAAAGTATGTTTATACCAAAACATATAGCTTGATATTTATAATTCTTTTTAATATATATTGCTGCTTTTTTGTTATCTTTTTATTTATTTAGATTAATATCTTATTTATAATTTAAAAACTATCCTAGGTAATTCTAGGGTAGCATAAAAAGGATCAGGAATGTGTTGTTTTCTCATAGTTCTCCCACCTCTAATAATTAAAATACAACTGCTATATTGTTTTTACCATGATTATGAATTAGTTTGAGATTATCTAAATGCAGATTTATGTTGAGAAACATTACATGAATCCCAAAAAATAGATATAATACATAAGGAAATAAATAGAGGATATATTTGAAATTACATAAATTGCCTGTATTAAAAATGTAATAAGAATTGAATGTGAACACAATTAAAAGTATAAATACAAACATGAATTATCATAAAATATAAATATTAAATTTTTATATTTTATATTATATTTTTTTAATATGAATTTTAGAACAGTAATTAATCAAGAAATGTTTCTTCTCAAATAATGTATGTTTCTAGCTAAAACTAAACTGTTATTACTAAATTAGTATTTAACAGAAAAAATATTTTCCTCATCTATTTCACAATGTGCCACCTTTTACTGGTGGAGGCTCGGTCTAATACACATTCTCATCCTCTAGGTCTCAAACTTCAACTGTTGCATGATGAAATATTACCATTGTGATCATAGATTTGTGATGCATACTTGAATGGAGTTTGGGAGCCTTTGGTATGGCAGTCTATACCTATGCAAAACTTAGTTTATTTTTTCAACACTGAGAGCTCTTGCTGCAGTAGATGGATGGGCTTGCTGCAGTAGAATACAAGTCGATCATCCTACTGCTAGGTAAACCAGCAACACCTTCCTGGGTTTTAGACCTTTTTAACACGTGAAACTATTGAAGGAAAA
>NW_003314420.1:214559-229321 GCF_000143415.4 Selaginella moellendorffii | reverse complement strand
AGAAATTGAAAAAAAGAGATAAAAACTACTAAGCACACAAGAACTTGATAAATAAAGTACAGGTTCAAAGTAAGCATGCAAAGTCTCCAATGGCTTCTATTACATCACTCTACATACTAACTGTAAGGCAATGGACAATAGTAGCTTAGGAGTTAGAAGCCTTCTCTTGTTTCAATTCAAGATTGTTGTTATGGCAATTAACATGTCTCAACAATCATATCCTCACACAATCTTCACCTAGTGTTGGCATGTGAAAATCAATGAACTTGAACTGATAGAGGGATGGATGCATACCATTTTGTTATTTTGCTGTATTTCCCATCATAGGATAAGTCACGGTGCTCAGAAATTGAACTCTCTAGGCTGCTGCATTATATTCATAAAATAATATTAATAAATCATGTTATCTTCCTTGTTGGCCATCACCACTATCCACATGGCTCAAGCAAGAATTTTCCTTCTGCATCTAGTGATGGCATAATCAATCCATTGGCCAAGATTCTCATTGCCTCAAGTACTATAAATCTTGCAAATTTAACTATAACAAAATTTAAAAATTAGTTTCAAAAATAAAGACAAATTTTTACAATTATATGGATTACTCATAGAAATAGAATAGAGCCCTTAGATTAAAGGAATAAGTGGCACTAATAGTCAGTGTTGCAATGATATCCATTTAGTATATCAGGAAGGAATGAAAAAGCAAATACAAACCATATCTATCATCCAAATCCTCACCCAATATAGAAAAACAAATTTTCACTTCATATGAAATATTGCAAACAAGATTTTAATCTATTTCAAAGCACTTCAAAATAGATAAAAACCAAGGTCCCTCTTCAACTACTTAGTAGTCATATCCTTGAAATATTGATAATTTAAAAAAAAGGGACTGGAAACAGGATCTACTCTCCATTAGTGAATGTTTGAGTTCAAATTCCTAGACGTTTACCATCACATGTTTGCTATCTCTGTATCCTTCACCTGTGCTTGCATGTTAAATGTTTATTCTTCTTTGATTTGTTTGCACAAAAGCCTGGGTTTACTTTGCTTTCATCTTAGCACAGCTTGGTATCGCATGCTTTGATCTAAAAACCACTTAAGTCTAGTGAAAAAAAGCATAGATTACAACTTTACCTTTTTCATGTAGATCTTGCATAACATTATAACTGTTAAAATAACACATATACAGTGTTCATGTGAAGAGATCACTCATGAGAGAGACTTACAGCTTACTACCACTACCAGAAACATTCCCTTCCAATTTCTAACTTCAAAACACTAATGTAAATTCTAGAATTTGAATGTAATATGAAAATACATGGAGTTTCTTTCAAGAGTTATTGTCATATAAATTCAAGTACATAATTAAATGTTTTTTCATGTAGATAGTGTTTTGTAATTTTACATCAAGCTTAAATTCTCTGTCACCTGATATTTTAAATTATTTATACCTTATATATAAATATAATAATTATCTGAATATATCAATTTTCAAGCTTATATCCTTGTATTCTCATAATTTTTAGACAATTGGTAGATTGAAGGTAATGTGGATATAATAAATATTTTGTATGGTGGAGGATATTCCACAAAAGACCAAGTTCATCAATACAACATCATAATCCATGATAATGTGTATCTTCTTTTGAAAAAATATAACTCTTTTTAAATTTTAATCTATAATCAATTTCCCTCTTTATGGAGTGAATAGTTTTTAATTACTCAATCTTCCTTAAATGTAAATTGCAAGGACAAAGTTAAGCTTTAAGTATGATCTTTCCAGATATCAATGAGTCCCATTATAAATACCTTATAGACTTACACAGCAGCAATTATTACTTTTAAAAGACAAACAATAACCTCAAGTGTTGTTAGCAGATTTCAATAACTCCACCACCTGTAAGTAGAGCTTTAGAGTATTATCCGGATTAAAAGTTTCTTTGCCCAATACCATTAGCTAACAAACATAGGGAAGCAAACTTTTCATAAACATGTATTTTCAATGAGAAGTGGCCAAGCAGTCATATTAGTAAGACCAGTTTATTTTGCAGCCTTCAATCTAAAGCACAATTGGTTATAATGCTTTTGGCAAACATGGAGTACGTTGTCTGGTTTCACACACGAATCCCTACCACCAAAAGCATTGCATTGCCCTTTAGGCCTGGAAAACCTTCTAGAGAAGAACACTGGGCCTGGACAACTTCCTGTTGAAGAACATACACAATGGCAAGCTTGACTTATGAATCCAGCACATTCCCAATCTTGAAATTGTCTGCATTAATTTTAGAAAGATGGAGGAAGAGGAGTCCTGAAAATGCCATTCACAGAATCCATAGCAGTGAAGGTTATATAAAATTTAAAGAAAAAGTACTTATAATGGCAGTCTCCAAAGACACACATAGCTGGCTGAGTTCTTACAATCTGGTGATGCTTGCAGGCTTCTCTAAACTCAAGATAAGGGAGATCACAACCCATGAGCGAAAACACTAAAAGTGTACCTGATAGTTACTTGCTGTAATCACCGTGAATCTCATACCTTCTTGGAAATTCTGTAAATCATAGTTTCCAGCAAGCTCCTGATGCATTGCATTGCTATGCAAACAGGACTTAGTTAAAAAATAAATGAAGACCTTATTGTTAACAACCTTATTGTCTTGTGCCAGAAGTGAGACAAATTAAATGCTAGACTGCAACTCTTCTTGATGATGCTGCTGTTCTCAACATTTGGTCCATGGTCATAAAAGCTATGCATGTCCTCCAAAGACCTGTGATGAGAAACATTTGGGACTTACAAACAACCTCTATAATGTACTTGGCAAGCCTGCCTTTGAGTATCTTCTCGTCTTTGAGTTTCATCCTGTTGAGTAAGAAACTTTGCTGTTGGATCCAAGGCAGTCCACCTACAAACCCCAGATAACGGAATAATGGCACAAATAATAGATCTTCATCTGTAATAACGAAGTAATGGACGACAATGAAGATGGCAAGTTCGTAAGTTTGATTTCCCATCCCAAAGGGTATGAACGTGAATGGAGATGCTCCATATTTCTAGTGAAAAACCCCAGCCAGAGTTACAGAGCATGGGTGAGAATCTCGTACCGCCCAGCTGGATTGAACTTTTCCGGGTCAGGGTGGATCCACATGTACTTGTCTTAGCCACGCTTCCAAATCACTTGAACATCACTTGAAAATCACTTGAGAGAAGAAACAGACTCACGATTGAACTCGAGGTCTAACAAGGCTCTTCTAAAGACCATTGGAGACATTTTTGCAAGTCGCAGTGTTTCATTGACAACCTGCAAAAATAAAAAATAAATTCAGGAATAAAAACAGGGGAAAATGGACTGACACTAGATAGGTAGGGCACCCTTCTGATGTATAAAAGGTTGAGCATTTCCCCTTCTGAAATGACTTTAGCAATGTTGTCTTGCTCGGCCTAAAGAAGAAAGATTGTATGAAGGAAAGTTTGTATGAAACTGCAAAGGTTTACCTTCACTTTCTCAAACACATCAGGATTTTGCCTTAGGAAATCACCAGCCACATGATGACATGAGCCGTTGAGTCGTGACCAGCGTTCATGTAGATGTTGAGCATGTCTATGATATGAGCGTCTTCCAGCGCCTCTTTCTTGTCATCCAGCTGATCCATGAGCAACGAAAGAATGCTTGTTTCTGTGGCTTTCCAGAAGCGCTGGTTGATCACGTCCTGGATAAGCTTGATGAGCTTTTGCCTCGGCCTGAAAAATGGGAAAACGTCACAAAGCTATGATGTACAACGCATATGGGTTTGTTGTACGCAGTGCCGAGGAAGTTGATGGGGAGAGCCTGAATGCCTTGGTTGACAATGTAGTACAAGGAGAGTCTCTTCCATGTCGAGACTGGAGTCTTTCCCATATAAAATGTAGAGGACAGTTAGAAACGCGAACTGTCATATCAGAAAAAACCAGTGTCAACAAGAAAACTAAGACGACTGCTTACCCTTCTCATCTCGGTAAGAAGAACGATCTTATCCTGCATAGACCACCTTGCAAGGCACGCTTTTATGTTGTTGACGATGAGGGGGCACATACTGCTTGAGAGCTTTGGGATTGTTCACAGTGGGCTTGGAGCTTCAAGTGGCTCTTTCCAGTTAACCCCGCAAACAAATTTCGTCCCATGAGCGTAACAGTGCTCTCCCATCCTGTCTCAAAGCTGTCTTTACAAATTTGCATGCTGCCAGAACAGAAACGCGCGCCTTGTAAAACCCACTCGATTGCACCTGAAACCAAGAAAAAGCGCAAGTTAAACAAGCGAAAAAAAGTACAAGATCACTCAACTTTGCAATGTAGTCGGTCTTCCAGACTTGAAGCCTCTGAGAAAAGCAGCCACGTTGCCAAAGATCTCGGTGGAAGTGGAGGCTGTCCCGGCTTGAGCACCGTCTCATGGTACCACTTGTTGAGAAAACTCGAGAATGTCAGGAAGGCAGTGACTGCCACGCTGCTGTGGATTCCCAGTCAACAGCCTGGGATTTACTCAGCCGGTTATCTGGACAACTTGGAGGAGGAAGAACCCCCAAAATGGTATGGCATTGGGCGCTCCTCGCTGGAAAATTTCGAGCAAACACTTCGGCTCCAAAACTGTAAAACAGCTATACAACACAAAATTTTAGGATTTTATCCTACCCAGACCACTGCAAGAATACCGCAACCATAAACTCTCTGCCTTTCAATTCTATAACGATAAAAAATCTACAACAAACAACATGGAATTAGTGTACAAAAGAAGAAGAAAAGTGGTTACAAATTCATCATACCTGGCTTCATATTTCAATATCCAAGGTCTGTAGTAAAGAACTGTATGATCTTGCTCGATAAATTTGGTCTCCTTAAACCTAAAATTTCCAAAGCTATGAATCTAGAATTCAAGAGGTGCCACTGTTTTTGCCACCATGTAACGATCTTCACTGTTCTTTTGGAGCGTCACAGATTAAGTCTGTCCGATTGGGAGCATCCACCATAAGTAAAAATGGATATTCTAAAAATGGAGTATGTGACACCGATGCCAAAATAGCAACTTTAAATAAAGAGTATTGATTGACTAGAAAAAGTCCCAGCTACGCTGGGAGGATCGTATTTATTTCTGATGTTTTAATAATTTCAAAGAGTTGTAATCGTAATTGTAATTTTTAACATAATCATATTGATAACATACATAGTTAAATATAATATAATATTTATATTAAAAATCCCTTCTACAATTGTCTCTATCATCAATACACATCCTAACATAATAAATAACATTATATCACATTTAAAACTCTGTTTGTTGAGTGAAGTTTTGGATCTTCTATAAATGGAATTGTTCAATATGGGATTTTATGGCCAGATGAGTCATTTAGAGATTCAGGTTTGGTAAATAATTTTTTCTTTTATTTAAAATCTATATATTTGATAAAAAAACGTTTCATTCAGCTCTACAATTTTTCCTCTTAATAAAATAAGTGTTACTTAAGTACACTAAAATATAATGATGTTAAAAATAATTATTTAAAACTCACTTAAACTATATACATCTTATAAATTTTAAAAATATAAACATTGTTATAGAGTTTAGATTTTAGACTGAAAGTTTTGGAATTGTATGATATTAAGTGAAATATGTTACCTTTATGTGTTATATTTTATTTTAATAAATTTTAATATTTTATAATTATTTTGTTATAAAAATTATATTTTATTTTATGCTGGGAGCATCGTGTACCTCATCATGTACACATCATAAAAGAACACCCTAAAATTTACAATCAAAGTGAGATTTTTAAGATTTGAGCCACTATTTTCTTACTATCTTTCTTTTGACATGTAGAATACAAGGACGCAAAGTGAGCCAGATAAGACAGTCAGAGGTAATTACTTTTTGTTTGACATTAACAAAATATTGTGTGATCACGCAGGTCCTCTGCGATAGAATTATTATGGCGGCATGGAATAGAGGGTGGAAGCGATTATTAATCAGGAATAACTGTAGATTGGAACTGAATGTAATAGCAAGTGTGAGAGATTTAATGTACAGAATAGATTTAATAAATATAATTTTTGTTATATATAAATATATGAATTAATAAATAATTTAAATATTAAAATTATAATAATATCACTAATGTTCAATTTTAGTATTATATTATAATATTATCACTAAAATTATCAATACTGTAATATAATTATTATAATAAACATATAGCTTAATAATATAATTTGAATTTTAGTACATAAACTAAATTTTTTTTCTAAAACTATGAGTCTATGATATAGATAATACCAGATATAGTAGGTTATATAGAGCAGAATACAAAATAATTAACACTACCATTGCCACCATGGGCGTGTATATAAAAATATGACCTTCTAAAGCCTTAGTTTCTTCCTTTCACAGAATATTAGGTTTCTGGATTTTCACTGAGCTTGATTACCAACATGAGATTTATACTCCCCGAGCCCCTTGAACTCCCCATTAGAATTTTAATATTAAGATAATGGATTTATGTAATTTACCAGCATGAATCATATGACATAATCATTTTGGATCAATGGTGAGCTTCTGCTCTACCCCAGTATTGAGTAAAACCTTACCATTCATTTGCCTGCTTCTCTTCGCTCTTGGTTGCCATAAAAGTACTTGTGTATTCTCTATAAAAAGGAGAAGAAGTTATAAAATTTAAGGTAAATATAAGTGTCATGTATATTTCAGTTGTCAGCTTTTCATTTATATTGTTTCTTTATATTATATTCATAGGTGGTTATGTTAAAAGTTTTGAATGTGAAGGTATGGCAAAACATACTTAATTATAAGAAGTTGAGCCTTTTCTATATTATGATTTTTAAATACATATTCTGTAATTTCATTAACCTCGAAGATATGCACTATGGTGTTCATTGGATTGCCAATAAAAGGCACGTCAAGATTGTAAACATCTATAACTTTGGCTTCAGTTCCATCGTCTTGGACCATTGACACAACTTTGCAATCTCTAGAGACAGTCCAGATATTCTTCTGGCTGCTTGCTGAGCAGAACATTAAGTTGTAGTTATCTGCTTGACCATGAGTAGAGTACGTCATAATCCATGAGTTTTTGTCAGGAACATGCCTCAACAATCCACACACAGTGGGCCTGTAGATTTGATTGGAGTGTATGAAGCAGTGTGGCCCACGCAATGCAATTATATACATCTCTTTCCAGGTAAGATCTTGTGCCGATAAAACAAGTGATGATTTGCCAGCAGCTCTCATAATCACCATGTTGTCATCGATGACAAGCGCAAGGTGAGGACTCACTGGTAATATCGGTGGTGGTAGTGGATCCCTTCGATCATCCACTGGAGTGGACACCTCGGCTATCGGATGCATCCCCACATAAATGCCACCCACTACGTAGAGTTGGCCATCCATAATCGCAGATGCACACAACTTTCGAGGACATAGCATTGATGCTAAGGAGCTCCATCGATTCATGTGTAGTTCAAAGATGCTCAATGTTGTCATATAGTCCTATCCACCAATAAGATAGAGCTTGCTGCCGAGAGCTTGACACATAAATCCTCCCGTGTTCTAATGTGGAATAATCATCCATTCTTTCTTGGTACTATTGGGATTGAATGCCATGATCAAGACCTCTTTCCCATCATTGAGATACACCATTACCACGAGTATGTCTTCATTCAACCCTTGTATAGAACAATTGTTGTAGAACTTGGCACTAGAGATGACATTCCTCCATGCTTTGCTCACTTTATGCATCTGCCCGTGGGCTGATAGTGGCATTCGCAAAAGGCACTGGTACACAATATCATCATCTAATCCGGAAATCAGTGCTCTCGTTGCCATGGTTGAGGGATCTATTTGTCTGAGGCAGTCCCTGTTCGTCCCATCACCATTGCTGCCCACTGCACATTTCATGGATCAATTCGTACCCTATTAACCTCAAAGGAAAGCTGCACCTGATCTTTGCCCTAGCTTTCTTGGTGTTGCTTTGCTCCTGACCATGACAACCCTCCTCTTGCTCTTGCAATTCCTAGCACCGCCTACCTCTTGTGCCCCAACACCAAGAAATACCGCCTACCTGGTGGATGCCCTCTTTTCCTTGACACTGACTTTCTTCTTTCAGTTACATAAACCCTACTCACACAATCCAATCTGTAGCCAGAGTGGTGCATTGTTACTTTTGTGCAGTTGCTTGCTGTCTGATGGATCTATGAAAGTGAAGGCCATGCTTCCGACCCATATGTCGGTGGAGGTAGAGGTAGGGAAGATCCAATGCTTGGGTCCTCATCCGTGTTCTCTCTCATACCACCAGTGTAATTAATTTTGCACCATTACATAATCCTTTTTTAATATCAATGTTATGCATTAGCATAACAACACATCCAATTTTAACGTTTAAATTATGAGGGGCCATTTCTGATGGTGTTACTTAGTTTAAATATTCAATAGGAAAATCTATGATATCATCCTCATTTTCACTTTCAACAGTATCAATACTTTTATAACTTACTAATTTACCACTCATTCGGGATAAAATTTGTTCATTTATTTGCAAAGATTCTTCATTAAGTGATGTAAGTATTGCACTTTGTGAAAAATTAGATTTTGCTGATATGTTTGTTCCAAACACAATTTCAATCATATTCTTCTTAGATGTACATCTTAAAGGTAGTTCAATTGTATTTTCATTTACTTTGCAGCTTACTCTTGGAATTTCACCATTACCAACTTAAGGATTATGTAAAGGATTATGTAATGGTGCAAAATTTACTCCATTCTTGCTCATCTTCATTTACACACATGTTTATATTTAGAGAATATTTATGAAAATGACTCCACAGTTGGCTTATTTTTACATAATTTTGAATAATATGATCTCTACTTCCTCTTTTGATAATAGAAAGAGTTTGTCAAAAATCACCACCAACAACGACTATAATTCCTCCAAATTTTTCTGTTGAATTTCTTATATCACGTATAACTTTTTTGACTGCATCAAATGCATATATTGGTACCATACTTATTTCATCCCATATGATTATGTATACTTTTCTTATATGGTCTGCTCCTTTGAAGTTTCCTTGTAAGTCAGATGTGCTTGTTTCAGTTAAAAGTGTACTTGCTATTCCTGTCCATATCATTGCCTCCAATGCTTTTCATATACATTATAATTGTATTAAATAAAAATTATTTTCCTATGCCACCAACTCCATCAATATAAAATAATTTTTATTCTGAACCATTATTTAGAGATTCTTTTATTCTTATAAAAATTTCATATTGTTCTTTGTTGAGTAAGCTTATATGTTTATTAATAATTTTTTGTTCAGGTATTCTATCAAAATCACTTTGATTTATATTTGGTGTAGTTAATGTTGGCATAGGTAATTCAAAGTCTTTTAAATTTTTATTATGTTCTATGAACATATCAGAAAACTTCATTAATACATGATTATGTATTTTTATATTTTTTCCATAATTTTTTGGGTTCTATAAGCTCACAAAACAAACACATTATACCACATAAGTAATAGATTTTTAATGGCATTTGAAATGTTATAGCTTCTTCAAGACATCTATCCCATTTTATATCATCTTGTACTAATCCCATTTCACATACAATAGATTTATATGTATCATATACATTTCCATTAAAGTATTTTAGCTCATTAAAACTCTGTGCACCTCTATTATATAGTAATGAGACATGTAAGTAAAACCGTTCACTATTTTGTAGGGGTTACTATATACATTTTACCAATGATTTTTGTAAATAATTGTCTTTTCATCCACTTCTTTATGGAAATATTCTAAACATAGTTCTCTGGAATTTCTATGTAATTATATTTTCTAGCATCTTTATCTCGTTGTTTTTAACTCAAATCATTCAGTTAGTTTGGTCTGTTTTCATTTCTCTAGGGCTATTTCTTCTTCACCTTCATTAAAATAAACATTTTGTAAATTTGGAAGATGTACATCTAATCTTTTAATTCTATGTGACTTTCCATGTAAATTATAACCAAAAATTCTCTACAAAGATTCTAATGCCGATACATAATGACAATTTCAGAATGCAGCGATTTCATCCCAATCAAGCATTCGTTCACTATTTGAAACATTGTTTCTATAAAGATTTATTAGTGCACAATCATGTTCTTTATAGATATACTTAAATATATATTTAACACTCTTTACTGTTGAACAAATTTCAACATTTACATGTGTGGCATATTTGTGAAGAAGATATTTGTTATATGGTACAACAAATTGGTTTTTAGTCTTTTTTGCTCCAATATATACAAAATTTCCATTCTTTAGTCATCTATATTGTGGAAATTAGCCACCAATACTTTTAGTTTCTTCTGAAAATTCTTTTGGATAATTAGACTTGCATATACCATTCTTATAGCATGGGCTATTTGAAAATCCTGGTCCACAAGATCTATGTATCATATGTTTTTTCATCAACTCATACAATTCAGAATCATCCTTGAGATTAAGAATTTCTGCACATACAATATTGTCTATATAATTCATAGTTTTTATTTTGTTTTCTTTGTTAAGTATTATTAAAATATGACAATATGGTAATCCTCTTTTTTGAAATTCAATTACATAAACAAATGTACTTACTTTACCAAAAATTTCTTTCTCATATATATCATTCATAAATTCCTTTTTCTTTTCTTGGAAGACTCTTGAAAGTAAATCAGGTCTATCAGAAGTATGTTGTCCAGGCAATAATTTGTCAGTTATTTCTTTCTATTTTGGATTACATGTAAGTGTAATAAATAAATTTGGTTTTTCCATACTTTCTCACTAAACTCATTGCATCTTGGTAATTTTGGTTCATTTGTCGTGGACTACCAATAAAAGTTGAAGGTAAGATTATTAATTTTCCAGCGCGCATTTGCAGCTCGATTTGTAACATAATCTGCTAAACCACCATACGCTTTGGCACGTAATTCTCTATGATGGTTTCTTATCCAATTCAATCGTGTGCCTTCTATTTAACATAAGTGTCAACCATGTATTGATGGGTAAGTTTTCCTGCCATAAGTACAGGATTAAATATAATTTCCCACAATCCATTACTTTGAATTCCTCGAATAAAAAATTTATATTTATAAAATTCTGTCATTGTTACTTTTTTTATGTTTTATACTTTGTCCTTTGTTAACATATGTAATATCAGAAGACCATCCATCCTCATAATATGGAAAAATAATTGGATATAACATTGGATCACAAGATGACAAAATTATAGAAATTTCTTGTATAATATCATTTTTAGGATATATAGCAATACTTCTTTTGAAAGTAGGTTCTCCAGACGGATTTGTAAATACAGCTGCAACTTCATTTGAACATGGTGCATTATATTGTCTTGGATCAGTTGTTTGATCAGTTTTTATATCATCCTTCTATATTTAAAAGAGTAAGGGTGACATATTCAATTGAGATTCTTTTTGAGCTTAATGGTGGAGATGAAGACATGTGGGAAAAAAACAGTTGAGAGTGGAACGTTTTTATTTTTTAGGGTAAACTAGTTTTTTTGAAGCATTTTTCTAGAAGCGCCTATGTAGTTCAGCATTTCACCATTGCCATGAGGTTCGCTGCTCTCATCAGCCTATCTCCATCTATAAGTCTCAAGCTTCTGCTCTTGAAAAGTGTGCTGCCAAGGACATGAAGGTAACATATAAATAGAAAACATATCAGCATTTGGAATTTAGAATTGGTGGTTGCCAACCCTGCCAAAACTAATGCATTGATCCTCAAGGATTTTGCTCCTTCAATTCCTGACAAGAACATCACTTGAAGGTTGTTGTTTTTAACATTACATATGACAGATGTCGTTCCTATTTATACAGCTCAAGCAAGCTGTGGGAGATTTGTGACGCACAAAGGCAAAACATGAAGACTTTTAGAAGCAGGTGTATTCTCTTTGTTGCTTTTGTTTATCATTCCACTCGTTGATTTCTACAGGAACACATGGTTAGAGGAAGCTTCTGCTGAGATTGAAGCTGCTGTTAGGAATAGTTTGGACAAGGTTTAACTCAACTTATTTTCATGCATGCTAAGTGGCTCCAATGTGGAAGTGTAGGCACAGGCTTGTGAAATTGAGCTTCAGAAATTGCACAGCCAGCAAGGGATTTGAATGCAAGAATGTGTGAACAAACAACAGGGTTGACAAACGCTGCGAGCACTACCAGTGCTGCGAAACAACACCTTGAGAATAGGTTTAGCTGTTAAATTGGATGTCTGCAAATGTTTTGAAGAGGAGAAAAGAATCTTTTCTAAGACATTAGAACAAGAATCATCTAAGAAACACCATATTTGAATCCAAAATCAAAGTCTTACGAGCACCATTGAGAGAGTAAATTGCAGGCTTTAAACAGTTCAAAAGTCATCTGAATTTTCTCAGCTCATGGTAATGACAGAAAAACATCAAAATCTTTTGGAAGAACTAAAGGTTGGTTTTAGTCTCCTCATATATTAATTTCATCAAATCAACAGGTGGCTACAGCAGACTTGTTGAGGGAAGAAAAAACAAGAAAAATGAGTTGTTCCAAGATTTACTGATCAGCTTGAAACTCAATGAGTAATGACCTTGTCCCTCATGAAGAATAAGGAGGAGGTAGAACTGTTCCTTATGTTACATCTTCTTAAAATGAACTTTAGGTAGAGTGAATGTGTTTGGAAGCTCAAGCTGAAAGAGAAAAGTTGAAGAATCAATAAAGAGGATTAGTAAGAAAGTAAGCTCATTGTGAGCTCTTACTCAGCAGCGACAATTGAAGAAATTGAAGAAACAAAGGTTAAGTTTCATCTTGGCAAAACAATACAAAGAAACTCAAACTTGTGACCATGCTCCACATGATACCATCGTGGAAAATCAGAAGTTGTAAGAATCTCATGAGAACTGAGTTTTACAACCACACACGTTTTATCACCCTTTACTAAACCGGCCATACTCTATTGTTTAGCAAGATTGGCCAAAGTTAATGTTATAAGCCTCATTATAATAAGAATCAAGCAGTGTTCCAGTAAACTTAATTGAATGGTTAGCAAACAGTTTTCAATGCAATAAAAAATCTTATAGAATGTGATGCTTAGCACAGGTTAAGATGACAAACTAAACCAGTGTTTTGTAGTAGACATAATCTGGTATGAGATAAGTTTTAGATATATAGTGTACTCTATATAGACAACGTTCATTTTCAAGCTTTTGATCTTCATTTGCACACATGAATACATGAGTACTCTATCAAGCAGTTAATTTAAATACATGAACTAAAAGACACCTGTTTCACAGGACCCTCTATAACTCTTTGAAAGAAATGTACTTGGAAATTTTCCATATAGTGATAGAAAACTCATCAGGCTCTTATAGTCCTACCTGAGTTCCAGTTTCGATTGTAAAATCTAGATCCTTTTATCCTCAATTGCTTTTTTTTATTTTTACATTAACAATATCTGCTGATTCATCTTTCTGCCATACAGATCTTTGATTTGAAAAAGAAATCCATTTTTGACAGTGTATTCACTCAGAGCCATCTGGATTTTTCTTATATTAAGAAGCTCAATGTCCCTGATACTCTTGACAAAAAACAGTTTCATGCCTTGCACTTTTTATTTTCAGTTCCTGATTCTGTACTGAAAGCCACAAACGATACAAGGCTTTTTTATTATGTCCAGAGCTGAAATAACCATTTCTTTTGCTTGCCAGGAACTTGAACAAGCATCTGTAGAGGGGTTTTTCAAGCTTAAGAGCTTGAAGAAATAGTAATTTTTTACTCTATTCATCTCTTTCTTATCTTATTTATACTTATTATTGTTACATCTTCAGAATTTGGAAAAAATTTGATTATCTAGCATAACCAAATATGACAAGGAAATAAACTAATAAAGACTGAAGACAATGAAGGCCATCTATAAAAGAGAGATTAAAGAAGAAAATGACAAACACACACTTCACAAAGATGTTAAGTTGGATGAGTGTAAATTTCAAAATTAAATTAAATTTTGAGTATGGCAATGCAGTGTTATTGGTCCAACAGTTTCTATAGGTCTTGTGGCAATAATACACTCGGCAAGTTTTGCAACACAGAATGCACCTTCTTGAGCTGCAGGCATCCTTCCTTGCAGAAGATTCTGGGTTTACAGTGGCCGGTTTGTCATTGTGACCACCAGTCGAGAATAGAGAACACATAACAGAAAGCACCACTGGAATACCTTGAAGAAAAACATGGAAGGAAAATTCCCAATGACCTATAGGTGTTACCTTGGTGGAGCTGACTCTCATTCCCTGGAATTTTTTTTATGCTCTTTTACTTGCCAACCTTAACGTAGACTGTTAGCCTAGAATTTTAACTTTCAGCGGCTAAGAGACACTTCAGAGGAAGGATCTTGTCTGGAACTCTATATGACCAAGATGTTCTGCTAGAAAATCCATCAGAATTGCTGTAAGATTAGTTTTAAAAATAAGAAAGAAACGGCTTATGAAAGATACAAGGCTAGACCATGGTCTGCATTCTTGCTGAAGAGCGAATAAAGAGTGAATGACTGAGAAGACATAGTTGTGGCTCTTTTCCATAAATTTAGCGCAATTTAGTGTCACCTTGAAGCAGATGATACAATGCCATCTTT
The DNA here is from genome assembly GCF_000143415.4 of Selaginella moellendorffii. NCBI lineage: Eukaryota > Viridiplantae > Streptophyta > Lycopodiopsida > Selaginellales > Selaginellaceae > Selaginella > Selaginella moellendorffii. The sequence continues at coordinate 214,655 of NW_003314420.1, read as the reverse complement.
GATACCTCTCTATTTGTACCTCTTTTCTTTCAATGCTTTTTTAATGCAAATATCTGTTCATAATCTTTGCAGCATGCTTATAATAGGCGCCTGACT
>NW_003314420.1:211276-213249 GCF_000143415.4 Selaginella moellendorffii | reverse complement strand
CAATCAAGCTGTATATCTGGTTTCGCTAGGTGCTGACAGCAAGATCCCAGGTTTGGATTACATTGAAACGTATTCACCAATTGTGAGATTGACCACAAAAGCTTTCATGATGATAAAAAAATCTGACCAGAAGCTCCGTGCTTCCAGGATACTTAGAGCAAGTATTCTAAAGCAAAGATAGATTCTCCCACTTGCAAACGGGTAAATTTGAAAGGCAAGTTTCCTTACGCAATACTACTGTGCTCTGTTTCTGCTCCTTGTCTACTATCATCACAGCAACCACCGTCTCTATTCCTGTTACCTCGCTATGAATCTTCTTTGCCTCTACTTTTATTGCCTTGGATTTTTTCTAGAAAATACACAAACTGGCAGTGGGGGTGACAAGATCGAAGCTCTTGGGCGGTTTATAGAATTTCTCGAGGCATTTTCCAAAGTCTGGAGATTCTCCTCTTTTGGAAATTCTCCATGTCTCTGTATTGTTCCAGCTATAGATGCCACAAAGAAAATTATTGTGATCTGGAATCTTTGACTATGAAAGCCTCTGCATTCACAGAAACACCAAAACGACTTTGGTTTATGTAAAATTCCACACGAACCATTTGATCATAAGGAGTGAAATTGTATTACAAACCGCAGATGGGTACTACAAAAAATTCAATACGACGAGCAAGATGCAGGATAGCTCCAAACCAAGATATGACATGCATTTACAATTCCTGAAAAGTAATAAAAACAATAGAGGCTGGGATAAGGTTAGACGGCTGGAACTGTGGTGGAATATGAGGTAGCCCTCTTTCTTTATGGAAAGGCACCATGGACAAGCTCACTGAACTTACATTGCGGGGTTAGATAAAATGATGCTGTAGCAATAGTTGCAAGAAAGGTACAGGTCGCATATGTACTGAACAACTTTGAACAGTTCCTTTTTCAGAGGAGCAGACTTGCACACTTCTTAGGGGCTACAGACAGATTAAAGTTTTGTTCCATTTAATAAACCTTTATGGCCTTTGAACAGCCTCGCCTTTGCTGTACTTACTGCACAACCAAGGACTACTCTGAATTCTTTGGCTGTGTTTATGTATGAAGTCCTTGACAGTCTTGCTATTCAGACTTAATAACTGCCGCATTCCAATTTATTCCAAGCTGTGCTTAAGAACTCCATTTGCCAAGCTCCAAGCTTCACAAGATGCCAATTTGGGAGGAGTGCATAGTTGTGACAGACATGATCAAGCATTGACCCAAGAACACTATAACAATCAAGCCACTCCTAACATGAAACAAAACCTGCAAGCTAAAAGCAAGAACAACCAAGAAGGACCAAACTCCATCACTTCTAGAGAAAGGAGTATGAAGACTGTCTGGAGCACCCTTGATGAAGAACAGTGACAAGCATGTTTCAAGAAAAGGGAGCACATGACAAAGTACTACCTCTACTGCAAAGAAGTGAACCCAGTTCACTCAACCACCTTAGTCAACACTACACTCAAGGCTTCCCCTGCCTACACAGAGTTCTGGAAGCAAGATATCAGCCAGGCCCAAAGAAACACTCAGTCCTGGCCATACAAAGAAACAAGTTCCACCATGTCAAGAACTATGCTGCCCAATTCACCTACACATATGTGCTCTACTGCCAAACATGTTTCCAGTTTCTTCTACCAGGTCCAGCTTCTACTGCCTGATGTGATTATACACAAGTACTGTTTCATGGGAAGACATCTCCTACATAAATAACCAGGTCAGCTGCCCTGTGTGGGCCCTCATGACCTTGATATATAGCCTGTAATATAATATGATGAATTTTGGGAGGGTGGCACAGTCATGACCCAGCACTAAATAACAAAGCCAAATAGGTCTAGCCCACTCAACCCTTACTAAACAATCTCATCTAGAACACAAATAACTCAAACTTGATAGTCAGTTTGTTTGAATGTCAACATAGTTGCTAACTAACAAATACACAAATGCCAACAACA
>NW_003314420.1:197243-210827 GCF_000143415.4 Selaginella moellendorffii | reverse complement strand
ATAGCAACAAAGTTGAAGATCTTTAGTCATATCTGAGACTAATCCTTCAACAAAACTCAGTTTCAGATAACACATCATCAAGGAATGAATCACCATATCCAAGATTTAATGAAATCCAACACCATAGACTAAACATCACTAAATGATATCGACAGAGGTAGAATCGATATGCCAACATGGAAAATCCATGTAAGTCTAACGACATGATCCTCTACAACACCATCCGATAAAGCAAGCCCATCACTACTAAATCATCATCAAGCGAAGCAAGTGTCAAACAGTCTTTGACAAAGTCTACAAGGAATCATTAGTTGTCAAACAACCAACAATCACTCTTTCAACTTGCCTTCACAAGACTTAAACACTAAACTCATGCCATCAAGTTATATACTTGTCCAATAGTAACATAATACCTCATGTATGAGATATAGGTTCATGGACAAGTACGAACTAAATGACCACTCGAATCCAACTCAACCAAAATAAGCTCATTAATGCATTTAGCCAATACCTATGAGCATGCCTTAAAGAGGCTAGCTATGCATGATCAACACTCAGTTGAAACTAAAGTGAAGATCATAAGATGGACTCATATCGGTACACAACCTCCTCATAGACAAAGCTATAGTATAGGTACTAACATTTCAACCTCAAACAACTAAGTTGGTCATCACCATCTTTAGCCAAGGCACAAGACCACCAAGACCAAATTAGGATCAGTGAGAGCCCACTACTCTCATAGAGTCTAAACGAAATGCAAAGTGCAACCTACCACGAAGCACAACACTATAAAAGAAAGGCACAAGGGTCACCTTTCTTAGAAAAGCGCATCAGCCACTTTTCTACACCAACTCCAGACTCTATCCAACTTAACTGCCTTAGCCCCAAAAGTCAGTATCCCTTTTGGGCTACATCATACAAACTATTTACTAAGGTCTAAGCCAACCAAAGTCAACTCCAACCCTTTCACTAGTTTGTACTAGCTTAAGAAAACGAAATAGTTTTCGGCAAAGTGACCAACAAATCGGCCATTGGAAAATCTTAAGAAAATTTGTGGAAAATTTTCCATCCTAGAGAAAGAATGACTCTCAGTCTAGGAATGCAAACTTTCAAGACTCAACCAACTTCCTCTTACTAACAACTTCACATAGGTTCACCTCAACACAAATTCTCATGATCCATCAATATGCTTAAGCATCAAACATCTTTGCCCATCTCACCGATATCCAACATGGACATCTACAAAGTGCAAAATGAACATCCAAGGTTTGATCACGAAGACCACATCTTCGGATATTCACATTGCACTAACACTCTTCTTCAATCACCTTCAAGATCCAATGTAAAGCATAAACACTAACAAGAAAAATGGCGTGGAAAATCAAGGTCCAAGGAAAATTCCTTATCACTTGAAATAACAATGCCACTTCAACTAACACAAATGCTAGTGATGTCAATGCCTCAACTACACATTTTCTCCATCCAACAATTTACTGCTAACAGATCATCCGACGAGCTATAGCAAATGAATGCTACAACCTTTTTCCAACACCCTAATGGGCAAACCCTCAAGGAAACAAGGTACCAATATAAGCTTAGCATAATGGATCATCATTAAAAATTTAGTCAAAGCTACTACAATGCTATTACTTGCAAGTAGACTAGCTTCACCATCAACCACTTTCGGGTTGATCATCATTTAACCAAGCAACTTCGTAAACACATTGCTCACTATCACATGGATATAAAATAGAAATCACAATGACTTGATCATCAATTGAGCAACACCACGAGTAATGCCCATGTCACTACTACAAAGGTTTATGTGACTATCAAGTGCTAACTCAATTTGACAAAATGCAATATAAATGCCACACTCTACCGATAGAGACTTACAACCCCAACACCACTAACTTTTGTTCATAACATGGACAAGCTCATGCCACTCTCTTTCTGACCAAACTCAAAACTAATCCAACACTAAGCTACTAAAGGAGCAATAACAAGGTTCCCTAGAAAAGAATTGAGCACTGTAACCCAAGTCTTCCAATAGCAAGCTTAGACAAAATGGTTTAGTGCTTCACCGCTATCCATCCCATAACCTACCATTTGTAAGACCATCATTTCCAATATCCATCAAGATAGGTACTCTTGATTGCATAATATGAACACGAGTAAAGAGTTAACACCTCATTGCAAATCATCCCTCCAAGAAGAGAAAATGATTTACGTGTTTGATCCTTCATCCCTGATGACTCTCTTTTCGGTCTCATCTTTTGACTAAACCTCAAGCTTGCATTCACACTGCCTTCAGTCCAATCCAAGAAAAGTTTATAAGAGAGCACGGCAATTACTACTTGAACCAATAGACTAATCCCTATAGTCTTGATTGATCCACTTGTAATCATGCCTAGGAAAGATCCACTAGTGCCATGCTAAACAGCTACAGACCAGCCTATTTGCCACTCATAGCAAACCTAGGGAAGATTTACTTTCACCCATGGTACATGGAACAACTCACAGAACCACTAGAACAACTCATAGAACCATCAATAGGCTAACATTAATCCTGCCAACTCAAAGTGTAACCTCGAGTTGCTAATGTGCCTCACTAACGAGCCCAAGCATAAACTCATGCAAATAGAACATCTCACATCCATCTTATAAGCCCAAGAGCAAGCTCATACAATGCAGTACAAAAAGGTAACAAAAATCCATACCCAAGAAACGAATGCGAAGCCTTTGCACCCAAACGTGTACCCACTCAGATCATCGTTTTCATCTTTGCGTATGCAACGAGACTAGTTGCCCAATCTCATTGGATAGTACTCGCCGAGACTCATCCTCTAATACTAAATGTAACACATGTGGTTTTTACCCTTTATCCTATAGTGATTTACCATAGGATAACACCACGAAGCAGAACCTAAACCCTCTTTGTGCCACGTGTCCAAAGGACAGTGGTGTGGAACCCAAGTTTCATGGCCTTGGGCCACTGAACGAAGGAATGGTGCCACACTCCCAAGCATGAAGCCAAGGAGTGATGGAACCGAACCACGGAGCAACTCTCGAGCATACAGCCCAAAGAGCGAAGGGACAGGAGCCCAGAGCGACTTGGAATAGTCCTAGAGCAACTAACATCCCAGTGCTAGGACCAGCATGCAAAACAGAGCCAAACAGAGTTTAGTGCTATTTCGGCATACCGATGGCCTAACGCAAGGATATGGGTACTCCACTAGCTAGCATGGAATAGAACTTGGGTTTAGACACAAGCCAGACGCAGAACAAAGACAGGCACTCAAGCGGGAGCTAGACTATGCCTCAGGTTGATCAGACATGTTTGACCTACCCACTATCCCTACTATACATTTGGAACCCCCCACAACCCCGCCCCCTTTGAGGAACACACACTTTGGGCTTTCACCCCAAGCCTCCCTTAGTACCAGGAGTTAGTCTCTGGGACAAGCTCGAAACTTACTAAATATGGAATAGCGCTAGAATGCGAATTTGAATACGGGACGAACACCATTGTGTTCAGGCTAATCTCTACACTCTGTAGATATGCCAAATGAGCAAATCTAGACACTTTCCATAAATAGCATTTGGGACCGAAATGAGACTAACACAAAGGGCATGATAGCGAGGGTGTTTGGCAGACACGGTAAGCTATCATCTAGCGATATTGAGGGACTAAGAGCAAAAGAGAACTAAGAGCCAAACCAAGTATGCTTAACTAGAAACATATAAGAGTTCCTACCTTATGTCCATTTGGCTAAGTACAGGTGCTAAGCCTAGTTTACTAACACTTGAATAAGAGGGGCTAATAAAGGGAACCAACAATACCGACCTCCTGCCATTGTAGCAGTAAGGAAAGAGTGTCCGTAAGGACTACCTGACATGTAACTTTCGATACCCAAAGTCACATTCACGACAGCAATACTTGAGGATATTAGCCTTTATATTTCTCCAATAAAAATTTCACTTAATCAGCTCATATGTCTTCTTCCCCCCAAAATGAACAGCCTCTAGAAGATCATGCTAGTGGAATAAAACATAATTAATCAACACATCCACTTGTAGTAAATACACACACCCATTTTAGTAAAGAATCTTATCCACCAATGAGAAACGTGCATCTATTTTGGCTCACAAAGAGACTCTTTTCATCATCCTGAGCTTAAGCACACTCAACCAATTGCTTAAACTCACTAACGACCTTACTCAAGGCATCCCAAAAATGAGATCCACAATATTGTAAGCTCTTGAATTTGAACTTCTTAGGAGGTCACTCAGCCCAATATTATTCAAATTAAAGGACACTTAACCCCAAATATCCCAAGACCTTTAACCGATTGAAAAAGGGGATATATTTTTATTCATGGCCTTTTTCTCTTTATATTTGAACCTATATCAATTGTTTCTTAACTCATTCTCTTTGATTTCTTATAATCCACCATATTTCTTTATAAGTTCATGCCCTTGTGAACATAAGTTAAGATCTATAGTTCTTTTGAGAGTTCCACTCTCTTTATCCTTAAGTTGAGCTCAACCAAAGGTAAACTAAACTTGCTAGATATCATTCTCAACATGTGGTATTATTCCTTTAAGTTAACTAATAGAGTCGGATCCAAGACCCCTTTGATACGAAATGTAAACTCTTAAATTTAGACTTTCTGAAAAAACACCTAACACAATACTATTGAAATCCAAGGACATTTAACCCTGAATATCCTAAAACCCTTAACCAATTGGAAAAGAAAGTGCACTCTTATTCATGAGCCTTTTTCCCTTTATATTTGTCTCTCGAATCATTCTCTTTAATTGTTTATAGATATCCACTAGATAAAAAGTCTTCACAAGTGTGGTTTTTTCAACATACACTTATAGCTCTTTTACATAAGCATCAAAATGCTAGGCAAGGGTAGTTACACTTTATATTATATATGTAAGAACTTCTTATGTCACTAAGTTGTGCTCTTCAATAAACTTTCCCAAAATAAAATTGTCATCACTCCTACTATTTAGCAAACTTCAAATTGACCACCATAAAACCTACCCTCCAACATTAAAGCTGATGCACAAATGTCCTTGGCCTTTATTTTGTTCCACACATAGTTGAGTTGATGAGCAACAAGCGAAAGTGTAGTGCATGTGGTCTCAAGACCATAGCATGCTTAAGTATCAAACATTTTTGCCCATTTTTCCGACATCCAACATCGATATCCGCAAAAATGCAAAGTGAACACCCAAGGCTTGATCATGAAGACTATATCTTTGGATATCCACATCGCACTAACACTCTTCTCCAATCACTTTCAAGATTCAATATGAAGTCAAAACACTAACAAGAAAAATAACATGAAAAATCAAGGTCTAAAGAAAATTCCTCATCACTCAAAATAACATTGCCACTTCCACTAACACATATCAATGCCCCAACTACACACCTTCTCTATCCAACAATCTACTCCAAGTGCTAACAGATCAACTGATGAGCTATAGCAAATGAATCTTACGTTTCCAACACCTTATGGGCAAGAACAAGGAACCAACTTAATCTTAGCACAATGGATCACCATCAAGAATCCAGTCAAAGCTACTACAATGGTACTACCTGTAAGTAGACTAGCTTCTCCATCAACCACCTTGGGGTTGATCATCATTTAACCAAGCAACTTCTTAAACACATTGCTCATTATCACATAGATATGATATAAGAATCACAATGTCTTGACCAACAATTGAGTAACACCACGAGCAATGCCAATGTCATTACTTCAAAGGTTTATGTGAATATCAAGTGCTAACTTGTTTTGATAAAATGCAACATAAATGCCACACTCTACCGATAGAGACTTACAACACCCAAGACCACTAACTTTTGTTCATAACATGGACAAGCTCATGCCGCCCTTTATCTGACCAAACTCAGAACTAATCCAACACCAAGCTACTCAAGGAGCAATAGCAAGGTTCCTTGAAAAAGAATTGAGCATTGTAACCCAAGTCTTCCAATAGCAAACCTAGACAAAATGGTTTAATGCTTCATCGCTATCCATTCCATGACGTGCCATTTGTAAGACCATCATTTCCAACATGCATCAAGGTAGGGACTCTTGATTGCATAATGCGAATATGAGCAATGAGTCACATCTCATTGCAAATCATCTCTCCATGAAGAGAAAATGATTTATATGTTTGATCCTTCGTCCTGATGACTCTCTTTTCGGTCTCATCTTTTGACTAAACCTCAAGCTTGCATTCACACTGCCTTCAGTCCAATCCAAGAAAAGTTTATAAGAGAGCACGGCAATTACTACTTGAACCAATAGACTAATCCCTATAGTCTTGATTGATCCACTTGTAATCATGCCTAGGAAGGATCCACTAGTGTCGTGCTAAACAGCTATGGACTAGCCTATTTGCCACTTATAGCAAACCTAGGGAAGGTTTACTTTCTCCCATGGTACAAGGAACAACTTATGGAACCACCGATAGGCTAACATTAATCCTGCCAACTCAAAGTGTAACCTTGAAATGCTAATGTGCCTCACTCACGAGCCCAAGCGAAAACTCGTGCAACCGAAACATCTTATCTCAAACTTATGAGCCCAAGCAAAAGCTCATATAACCTAGAACGAAAGGTATCCAAAATCCATACCCAAGGAACCATTGCGAAGCCTTTGCACCCAAATGTATACCCACTCAGATCATCATTTTCATCTCTGCATATGCAACAAGACTAGTTGCCCAATCTCATTGAATAGTACTCACTAAAACTCATCCTTTGATACCAAATGTAGCATACGTGGTTTTGGCCCTTTATCCTGATTTACCATAGGATAAAACCACGAAGCGGTACCTAAACCCTCCATGTGCCACGAGTCATATGCCATATGTCACATGCCACATGTCCATAGAACATTGGTGTGGAACCCGAGGTTCAGGGCCTTGGGCCACTGAACAAAGGAACAGTGCCAAACCCCCAAGCATGGAGCCAAGGAGTGATGGAACTAGACCACAGAGCAATTCCCGAGCATACAGCCCAAGGAGCAAAGGGACAGGAGCCCGGAGCAACTTGGAATAGTCCTAGAGCAACCAGCATCCCAATGCCAGGACCAGCATGCAAAACGGAGCCAAACAAAGTCTGGCCCTATTTCGGCATACTGATGGCCTAACATGAGGAAATGGGTACTCCACCAGCTAGCATGGAATGGAACTTGGGCTTAAACCCAAGTCAGACGCAAAACAAGGACAGGCACGCAAGCAGGAGCTAGACTATGCCTTAGGTTGGTCAACCATGCCTGACTTACCCACTATCCCTACTATACATTTGGAACCCCCCACAACCCCACCCCCTTTGAGGAATACACACTTTGGGCTTTCACCCCAAGCCTCCCTTAGTACCAGGAGTTAGTCTTTGGGACAAGCTCGAAACTTACTAAATATGGAATAGCGCTAGAATGTGAATTTGGATACGGGACGAACACCATTGTGTTCAGGCTAATCTCTACACTCTGTAGATATGCCAAATGAGCAAATCTAGACACTTTTCATAAATAGCATTTGGGACCGAAATGAGACTAACACAAAGGGCATGATAGCGAGGGTGTTTGGCAGACACGGTAAGCTATCATCTAGCGATATTGAGGGACTAGTCTCAATATGCGAAGGTTCTTGTCAAGCTAGTGCAAGACAGAGCAAAAAAGAAGTAAAAAGCTAGGCCAAGTATGCTTGGCTAATAGACACTTAGGAATTCCATCCTTATGCTCATTCGGCCAAGTACAGATGCAAAGTCCAGTTTACTAACACTTGAACAAGAGGGGCTGATAAAGGGTCTAGCAATACCGACCTTCTACCATTGTGGCAGTAAGGAAAGAGTGTCTGTAAGGACTGGGCAACAAGTAACTTTCAATACCCAAAGTCACATTCGCAACAAAAAGCCCCTTCCTCTAACTAGAATGGTCTTCATCATCATCTTCACACTGGAAATTTTGTAACATTTTAGTATCTGACTTGCTGTCACTAGAAGATTGGTTATTCTTCTTCCTCTACTACTTGTTCTTCAACTATCGACAATCAACCTTGTAGTTTTTAAGTTCACCACAATGGTGAAAATCTTGCCTATTATTCTTCACAAAGAACTTGTACTTTTTCACATCCAAAATAGACATCACAAACTTTAACTTGTGATGTTTGTTCATATCCTTGTGTCCATAGCAATCATCATGATGATTCTCAACTGAAGGACTCCTCAAATGCTTGCAAGACTTATGATTATCACTGTTAAGTCGATAAGCCACATCAAAGATCTCCTCTAAACTCTTTGTAAGTTGGGAATGATATATGTGTTGCCTCATGCTGTCATTGTGGAAGCTATTAATGAAGTAGGAGTTGTTTTGATCTAGATCCTTTATTCTAACACAATTAATCAAGCAAGTAAGTGGTTTAGTTTTCGTAGACTGTTATATCTTATATGAGGTGATGTTTATCTTGCACAATGTTAATCTTGCTAGAGGCTGTGTGTTAGCCGCCAACTTTGACCATGTAGTCAATGTTTGTCAAAGGGAAGCTCAAGGGTATATTAAAGCATGTTAGGGTAGGGAACTTAACCTACCCTAGGGCTCACAGTGGGGTGGCAGTGCGGTGGAGCTTTTGAGGTAGCTCGGGGGGTGGTTGGGTGGTGAGGAACCTCAAGAAGTGGCGTAACGTAATTTTGAGAGACTAGATCTTTGTCTTTTTGTGCTAGATCATAATATTGGTATCAAAGGAGTTGGTTGTGATGGCCAACCAAGTTGAACCCTAGAATCCTATTATCAATGATGGTGCCACTAAATAGATTGACTCAAGATTCCAGCTTTTTTTAGTGATGGTGGTGTGGACGAGTGTCTCATTTGGCTAGCCAATGTGAAGAAGTTTTTAACTGCTAAAGGTACTCAAGATGCAGAGGCTTTAGTGGCTATTCCAATGGTTTTATGTGATGCGGGTTTTCAATAGTGGAATTGGCTTGAGGAGTCTCATATTGTAGATAAGAAAACCACCAATGTCTACCATGGATGAGTTTGAGGCTACTTTTCATTTATGTTTTACCCTTCATTACGACGTGGAGAATGCTTGCACAAAACTTCAACATTTTCAGCAAGGGAAAATGACACTTGAGGACTATATTGAGAAGCTTACTTGTTTGATTAGCCATGTTCTAATGAAGGATCTAGATTAGAACAAATTTTATTTCATTGATGGCTTTCATAGTGAGAGCATGTAGCAATACTTGCATCATTCTTAGCCTATAAAGAGTTTGGAGGAGCTCTTTAATATGGCTCGTCGACTTGACAATGACAAGTCTCACAAGCGTTCAAGGAGTCCTTCTATCAAGAATCATCATAATGATTGTCGTGGACACAAGAATGGAAACAAGCATCACAAATTGAAGTCTATAGTGATTACTTCGGATGCAAAGGGGTCAAAGAAGTAGAAGTTCTTTATGAAGAATTATAAACAGGGTTGTCATTATTGGGGCGAACTTGGACACTATAAAACTAATTGTTCACAATTGAAAAATAAGCAGTAGAGCAAAAAGAATGGCCAATCTTCTACTGATGGTAAGTCAGACACTAAAAAGTTGCAAACTTTGCAATGTGAGGATGACAGGGATGACCATTCTGGTTGGAGGAAGAGGCTTTCGATCATTGCTCATCAACTCAACTGTGTGTGGAAAAAGATGGAGCTCGAGGACACTTGTGAATTAGCTTTAATGCTGGAGGGCATAATTTGTGGCGGTTTAATGCAAATTTTACTGGATAGTGGGAGCAATGACAACTTTTTTTCAGCAAAGTTTGTTGAGGAGCATGGTCTAGTAACACAAGGAGTTTTTCTATATACAATGGAAGGTGTAGCTACCTCTACTTAACATTTCAATGCTTGTGTCAAGGGGTTGGAAGTCTTGGTTGGCAAAACCATACTTGTGAAGAATAGATATCCAGGATCTCATTTTTGGGATGCTATGGTTGGTGAAGGTGGATCCAAAGATAAAGTGGAGTATTAAGCATGTCTTGCTAGAGTACAATAGCATTAAAGATGTGTGGTTTGGAGAGGGAGTTCAACCTCCAGTTGTTATGCTCTCTACCATATCTTTGAAGTGGGCTATAATAGAAAAGCATTTTCAAGTTACTTGCTGTTTGTTTGTGACTTGAGGGACCAAGGCACGTGTGGGGGAGAAGCAGTAGTACGGGATAAACTTGATGAGTTTTCTGATATTTTTCCATTTGAACTTTTTCATGGGTTGCCTCCATTATAAGATGTGGAGCATGGGATTATGTTGAAGCTGGGGACGCAGCCAATTTTCTAGTGTTCATTTTAGTTGAGTTATACAAAGGAGTAAGAAGTTCAACGACAAATCAAGGAGTTACTTGAGTTTGGATTTATTCAGCAAAGTAAATCTCCATTTGGTGCTCCAGTCTTGCTTGTGAAGAAGAAGGATGGTTCAATGTAGATGTGTATTGACTATTGTGCCTTGAACAAGAAGACAATGAAGGATAAAATGCCGATACTGTGTGTGGATGATATCTTAGACAAGCTTGGTGAAGCATGGGTGTTTACCAAAATTGATCTGAATAGTGGATATCATCAGATTATAATGGATGATGCATCGATCTCCAAGACAACATTCAGCATGAGCTTCGAGCATTTTGAGTTTACAATTATGCTATTTACTTTGACCAGCCATATTTACTTGATTGATGACAAAGGTATTTAGGCATTATCTTCATGAGTTTGTAGAGATTTTTTTGGATGATATTTTTACTCTTTATTAGTTACTCTTTATTATTCATGTTTTGTAGACATGGCAGCACTATCTTTATAGTGTAGTGTTTGTAGTGTTGATGGATCATAAACCTCTTGTGTATCTTTTCACACAAAAGGAGTTGAACACTAGGCAAGTTCATTAGATGGTCAAACTCATGGAGTTTTAGGAGTTTCCTATTGAGCATCATCTGGGAAATCAAATGTGGTGGCAAATACTTTATCTCATTTTGTTATGTGATGGCATTACAAACACAGTTTTGTTATCATTTAAGTAAGGTGGCCAATGAGTTTGGGCAATTGGTTAAGTGTGCTTAGGCTAAAGATGCTCTGAGGTTGTCTCTTTGCGAGGCTAGATGGAAGCACCTTTCTATTGATGGATGGGATTCTTTACTACAATGGCCATGTATATTTGCCACAGGTGGATGTGTTAATTACTCAAGTTTATTCCATTATCATGATTGTCCAGAGGCTGGTTATTTTGGGGGGAAGAAGATGTATAAGTTGATTAAGTACAATTTTTATTGAAAGAATATAAAGGCTAATATCCTCAAGTATTGTAAATCATGTGAACTCTGTTAGTGGTTTAAGTGCCATAGGAGAAGCCAAGGGGACTTTTGCAGCTTTTACCTATTCCTTAGAGCCATTGGTGTAGTATCTCTATGGACTTCATCACTTGTTTGCCATGAACACAAAGGTAAAAGGAGCAAATATGGGTTATAGTGGATCGATTGACGAAATATGTACGATTGTTGGTTCTTTAGAAGACTGTCACTGCCTCAAACTTGGCTACAGTCCATTTAGAGAAGATTTTTCCTGATTTTGGTTTGTTGAAAGACATCATTAATGATTGAGATTCAAAGTTCACTAGTGGATTTTGGAAGAGCTTTGCAAAGACTATGCAAGTGACTTTGAAACTTTCGAGTGGAGATCATCCTTAGATGGATAGGCAAATTGAGCATATGAATCAAGTGGTGGAGGATATGCTACACTATAACATTAGTCAAAGGCAAGGACATTGGGATTTATATCTTCCATTGGTGCAATTTACTTATAATAATAGCTAATATAATAGAACCAAATTAAGTCCTTACTTTGCCATGTTTGGAAGGCATCCCCGAATAGCAGTGGATTTGGGATTGCATTTGAGTAAGGATGTTCAAGATAAGCTTAATTCCAAGAGAACTGATTTAGCCATAGAACTTAATGAGATTCTAGTGGTTTGCAAACAGAATTTGTAGGCAGCTTAGGATAGAGTGGAAAAGTTTACTAATGAATATCGCTAATTCAAGGAATATACGGTGGGTGATCTCATCTTTGTGCAAGTGATTTTTCCGTCAAGTGAGCAATGGAACACCTTAGTGGCTTTATGGAATGGGAAGAGTGATAAACTTTCTCATTGGTATGCTGGTCCATATGAAGTGTTGGAGTGCATTGGTAAGGCGGCTTATCAGTGCAATTGCTAACTAGGGTGAAATTCATCTAGTATTTTATGTTAGCTAGTTGAAAGGTGTACTATCTCAAAGTGACGGGCCCAATGCTTCCTTGATATATATGACTGTAGTAAATGGACTAGAAGCTTGAGCAGAGTTCCCCAAAAAAGGTGATCACCAGTACAACTCATCCTTGGGACAAAGACTTTATTGGGGGGAAGAATTGTTAGGCACCAACTTTTACCATGTGGTCAACATTAAGCTCATGGGTATATTAAGGCATGTTAGGGTAGGGAACTTAACCTACCCTAAGGCTCACAATGGAGCGGCAACATAATAAAGTTTTTGAGGTAGCTTAGGGGTGGTTGGGTGGTAAGGAATCTCAAGAGGTGGCATAACATAGTCTATGGAGACTAACCCTACTCTGCCACCTATGCTATATTTACTTTTATCTACCTCCAAACTAGATCTCCAAATCCAATTTTATCCTCTTTAAAAATACCCCAAACCCCCCTTAGCATAATTATCCTACCCTAATGCCATATGGATTATTGCTGCTATTCAACTTTGGATGGTATACCCTAGCAATTCCAGCTGCAAGATGTGAGGGATTTTAAGGGAGAAAGAGGTATTTAGGCATCAATCTCATCTTAAGAACCATCTAAAACATTCTAACACCATGTTATGATCTAGCATAAAAGACAAAGATCTTAGGCTGGGCCCCACCCCCATCTTTCCAGTGGTCCTGCATTTGAAAGTGTTTAACAGTGTATACTAGTGATTATGAGGACTTTGAATATGGAGAGAGAGATCTCATGGCCTACCACTAGCAACATACATGGAGGACACTCTCAAATCTAACTCCTATGAGAACACTCTTGGATTCAAGATCATTGTCCCAGGACTACTATGTTACTGGCCAATGGTGGGATGCTCTGACATAGAGATTTTGAAGGAATTCTTGAGTAGAAGAGAGTGGCTCACAGCCTGCTAGTGGCAACACAATGGCCCTAAGCATATCTGATTAGTAAAAGAGTGTTCTTTATTTATGTCCTGCAAGAGTGTGACAGTGGGGCAACTGGGCCAATTGCACCTTACCTGATGCCTTGAAGTAGTTTGCAACCGACCAGTGGAAACACGGTTGAGCACACTTCATCATCCTCTTATGTGGGATTTATCCTGTGCAGTGCAATATAACCTTGGGTCCCTAGCTTGATTGGTTTGGTCTTGTCAGCCAGTGAGTGAGTTGGGTAGCCTTGGATTTTCTTGGCCTCCCCTAGTGTAGGAGGAGCTTACCTAGACAGGCCATATAGCAGGTTCAGGATATTCTGTAGACACATGGATGAAT
>NW_003314420.1:194454-196788 GCF_000143415.4 Selaginella moellendorffii | reverse complement strand
AGAACCCGGATTACATCTATTATAGTAAAGGTATGTACTTCAGAAAATCCCAGGTTCTGTGGCTTGATCGTATATTTGCTGATATTCATGTGTGTAAGATGCTAAATTATTTTCATTCTGACTTGAGTTTTACCTTTTCTCAGTTTCTCAAACAGAATATGCTAGCAATTTGTGACTTTATGAGGCTTCTGTGCAAGATTACCTTGTATGTCATAGGAGGTGATACTCCAAGTCTTCTTGAACTGCAGGGAAGGGCAATAAGAGCCATCTTAGAAACAAGCTAGAAATCATCCTGGAAAACACTCTTCTCGACATAAAAAAATTGTCCAGGAGAATATACTGAAACTGACGAGGGTGATACTAATAGGTTTGTGGTCGTATTGCAGCTAGTTGTAAGATTATGGCTTTCCCTGAGTACGTGAGCCCACCTCTGATAGCTCTTGTGGCCAGGCATGCTCCAGCAGATCTAGACTTGTTCCAGAGTTTTTTAGAAAACAATCGAATATCAAGCATTGTAAAAGAAAAAGGACAGCAAACGATCACGAAGATCAACGACGAACAGATTTTGGAAAGCTTTGAAGCTCAACAGCTTGGGAAAGGAGCGGAGGGAAAAGCACCTGTCGGTGGAAATCGAAGAAGATCCCTGCACTGTTACTTGCCGTATTCATGCACAGAGCCTACTGGTAAAAAGCATTCTCTGCCGGCAGAATCGCTCAGACATAAAGTTCCTCTGCACAAATACCAGCGGACAAAAGCTGAAGCTCCTAACTGTTGCCTTCGGACAGCTGGTTTAGTCCCGATTTCTGCAACCGCCACACCAGACGTCAACTCCCTGAAAAAGAGCAGTAGCTCCTCACATTGTGTGCAGAACCAGTCAAGAAAGAAATCATGTACTACAGTGCATGCACATGATGACGGAGTGAGATTCTTGCTAGTTTTTTCCTTCATTAATACTTTGAACACCACAGGTCGGACTTTCGAAGACAAAAAGGAAACGAGCAACAATTCCAGAAAAGATATCTTGCAAAGACCGTGTGAAGCACTTTGATCAGATCCGGCGCTCTAAATTGGGGTAAAGTGAGTCTTTCACGTCGTTTTAGTACATCATCATTTCTACAGGTCGCAATCTAAACCTAAAACAAACTTGCAAAAGCCTCCATGGGATTCTGAATTTGCGCGTCATTCTCGCGAGGGAGTTGGGCCTTGGTTTGGTTCCCTGACAAATCTGCAAGAAATGGGCCTGCCGGATCTTGAATTGGAAAATACTTTGAAAAGCGAACAAGTCACAATCTTACGCTCCTGTGGCAGCAACACAGTTGAGCTTATTAGAAGCAATAAACTTGTGGGGTTTGATTCAGGATCGAAGTCGAAACCAAAGGAACCAGTCATTAGAAAAGCGTCCTGGAAAACCGGAGTTCAAGTTCATAAAAGTTTGTCTGCACTGGGACTTTTACCGAGCTCAAAACGTCAGGTTAGCCATGAAAACCCATTTTCAGTATTTATTCTTTTTTCAGAAAGCAGAAGGGAAACGAGTCAAGCACAAGCTGTCTAAAACATCCTTTTTGCCCTTAAGACGGTCTGGTTCAACTCGTCAACAAAAAAGGTCTGCTGATGTGGTCTCGTATTCCCCTCAACTATTAAATTATAGTTCCATGAAAAAAAGAAATTATTTTCATTGTAAAAAGCCCAAAACAACCTTCTGTGAGGACAGCCTGGCAAATACATATGCAATGAAATCAGTAAATGAAGAAAAATCGAGAAGAGAGGCAAAAAAAAGAGACAAAACAGGGGAACAAAATCTGGAGAAAGACAAAGATGCATCTCTGAAAAGAACTGAGAACACAGACTTCCAATCTACGGGCAGCTTCAGACAAAACACTGATAAAAAGAGCTACCTTCCTTTGATTAAAGATCTCGCCCAGCAGCTTATCTATCGTGTTGACGCTGCCTGTCTTCCCAGTTTTACGAACGAGGGAATGGAAGTATCTTATCCAGGAAACTCAGCCAGCAGAATAGCACATAGCATAAATGCACTGATCCAAAACAATGAACATAGCATGCCAGACGATGTTGACTTGCGCCTTGAAGAAAATTGTGGTACTTGTACGGAACTTAAACCTTCACAAGAGATTATCTATTGCCCGGCACATCTTATTCTCTCAAAAGCAAAGGTAGACTTGACAGAGTTGGAGCAAGTTGGCTGTAGTAGTCCACCAAGGTACACCACAGGCTTCGACAATCAGCACGATCAAATCCTTGATAAGGCTCTAAAGAGCTCAGAGTTCGTTTTACAGGACACCCACGAAATTCTTCTACCCACTGCCAGAACCAGAT
>NW_003314420.1:122550-192122 GCF_000143415.4 Selaginella moellendorffii | reverse complement strand
ATGAAATTGCAGATGCGCCTTGTGAAGCACCAGAGGAACCCACAAAGCAATCTAACAAATTTACCGCTTCAGGAAAATCTTTCATCTCGGCTAAATATAGAAAGGTTTTTGACAAAAAAAGTAACCTGGGATCAAATACTATGTGGTGGGCCAGCAGGACCGAGCAGCAAAAAGGATTACGTTCTAAAGTTTGCATTGAAGTTTGTAGAGCTCAACACGTCGTCCTCTTGCTCCTCTCCGCTGCAGCGACACCCAAACTATCAGAGTTGCAAGATGTTTAGCAAGGCTCTTTATGAGTTTATGACCGGGTACTTGGGCATGCCACATCTTAAACATGCACTTCTCTCTCACTGGGAGGTTGCTACAGTTGTGACTGACAAAATCATGAGCGTTCTGGATTTTTATTGCTCAACTTGTTTTATCCAGGCCGAAGCCTATCCTACTGATGAAGAAGACCTAGTTATTGCAACCGACATCTGTGAGCAGATTTTTGAAAGTCTACTGGACGAGTTCGTACAGGATGCTTTTGTATGTGAAGTACAATGATACCACTATGAATGGTAATACACAATGAAATGAATACTGGAACTTGTCAAACGCTTAGCATGGACTAGGTATACCACGACCAAGGACTCAAAAAGAAAATCAGATCTTCATTTTGTTAAAATGGTAAATCTCTCTTTGCATCAAGAAAGGTTTTGGGATAGTGTACTGCTGCCTGATTGGTAAACTCGACACCTGTAACAGGCAATTAGATATTATTTGACTTACATTAGAAAAGAGATTTTCCTAATTTACTCTAAAGCTGACCTTTGATGATCTTTGGAGGTTCAACCTTGGGCTAATGTCATCATCATTTATGTAGGGTATCACCATGTACCATTTGCATTTCATCCACATGGCACTAGGGCAAGGAGAGGAGATCCACTGAGATATTCCTCTGTGATTTGGGTGCCCAAGGTCTTCGCTACAAGACAAAGTGCAGAGAAGGATTTGCAGTCCAATTTAGGAGATTTGGCTAGGAGCAAGAGATATAAGTAGGAGGACAGTGACAGGAGCGGTTAGGCCCTTTCTTTCCAAGATTAACAGTGTTTAAAAGTGTTCCAAAGTGTTCTTGGAGTGTTCTTTAGGAGAGCAGTATGATCTTGAGTGTTTGAGCATGAGAGCTTGAATTCTGGTGAGGATTGGAGTGATCTCAGTGTATCCCACAGTCGGTTGTGGAAACATAGCATCCCTAAGCAGTTGTACTAATCATGCAGCATGAGTTATGAATCATTAATAGACCTGTAAGTAGAGCTTTAGAGTATAAAAAGTTTCTTTGCCCATTACCTTTAGCTACCAAACATCAATAGTGCCAAAATGTTATTCTTTATTACATATAAGGGAAGCAAACTTTTCATAAACATGTATTTTCCATGAGAAGTGGCCAAGCAGTCATATTGGTAAGACCAGTTTATTTTGCAGCCTTCAATCTAAAGCACAATTGGTTATAATGCTTTTGGCAAACATGGAATACGTTGTCTGGTTGCACACACGAATCCCTACCACCAAAACCGTTGCATTGCCCTTTAGGCCTGGAAAACCTTCTAGAGAAGAACACTCAGCGCCCTCTGGGCCTGGACAACTTCGAGCTACACAATGCAGCTACACAATGGCAAGCTTGACTATTGATTCCAGCACCTTGCCAATCTTGAAATTTTCTGCATTAATTTTAGAAATATGGAGGAAGAGGAGGAACATGTTGCCCTGAAAGTGCCATTCACAGAATCCATAGCAGTGAAGGTTATATAAAATTTAAAGAAAAAGTACTTATAATGGCAGTCTCCAAAGACACACATAGCTGGCTGAGTTCTTACAATCTGGTGATGCTTGCAGGCTTCTCTAAACTCAAGATAAGGGAGATCACGACCCATGAGCAAGAACACTAAAGATGTACCTGATAGTTACTTGCTGTAATCAGCATGAATCTTATACTTTCTTGGAAATTCAGTAAATCATCTTTTCCAGCAAGCTCCTGATGCATTGCATTGTTGTGCAAACAGGACTTAGTTAAAACTTAAATGGAGACCTTATTGTTAACAACCTTATTGTCTTGTGCCAGAAGTGAGAAAAATTAAATGCTAGACTGCAACTCTTCTTGATGATGCTGCTGTTCTCATCATTTGGTCAATGGTCATAAAGTTATGCATGTCCTCCAAAGACCTGTGATGAGAAACATTTGGGACTTACAAACAGCCTCTACAATGTACTTGGCAAGCCTGCCTTTGAGTATCTTCTCGTCTTTAAGTCTCATCCTGTCAAGGCAGTGACTTCAAAGAAGGATTTGCTCCTTGTGACAAGGCGGACCAATTAGAATAGTGGAGGCATGAGAATGTATAAGGTATCATCTTGTATGAGGTACAATTCAGTAAAGTACTTTTTTCTTTTATAATTACAGAAGTTTTGAAACTCTTACAGAATAGAAGTCTCGTGGTCTTGGATGTGGAAGTAAGAAACTTTGCTGTTGGGATCCAAGGCAGTCCACCTACAAACCCCACTTAAAAGAATAATGGCACAAATAATAGATCTTCACCTGTAATAATGAAGTAATGGACGACAATGAAGATTTGAAGATTGGCAAGTTCGTTACCAGGACAAGTTCGATTTCCCATCCCAACGTGAATGGAGATGCTCCATATTTCTAGTGAAAAACCCCAGCCAGAGTTACAGAGCATGGCTGAGAATCTCGTACCTCCCAGCTGGATTGAACTTTTCCGGATCAGGGTGGACGTTTGGATCCATATCTACTTGTCTTAGCCACACTTCCGCATGCCAAATCACTTGCACATAAATTGAAATCACTTGAGAGAAGATGCAGACTCACCATTAAGTCCAACAAGGCTCTTCTAAAGACCATTGGAGAAATATTTGCCAGTTGCAGTGTTTCATTGGCAACCTGCAGAAACAAAAGGACAAATTCAGGATTGAAAATAGGGGAAAATGGCCAGCACTGACACTAGATAGGTAGCGCATCCTTTTGATGTCAGTTCGAAACGTGAACTGTCATATCAGAAAAAACCAGTGCAACAAGAAAACTAGGACAATCACATACCTTCTCATCTCAGTAAGAAGAACGACCTTATCCTGCATAGACCACCTCACAAGGCATGCTTTTATATTGTTGATGATTAGGAGCACATACTGTTTGAGAGCTTTGGGATTATTCACAGCGGTCTTGGAGCTTCAAGTGGCTCTTTCCAGTTAACCCCGCAAACAAAATTCGTCCCATGAGCGCAACAGTGCTGTCCAGCCATCCTGTCTCAAAGCTGTCTTTACAAATTTGCATGCCTCTAGTGTGGCACCAGGACGGTGGGCTGCTAGAACAGAAACGCCTTGTAAAAACCCACTCGATTGTACCTGAAACCAAAAAAAAGCGATCACTCAACTTTGCAATGTAGTCGGTCTTCCAGAGTTGAAGCCTCTGAGAAAAGCAGCCACGTTGCCAAAGACGGGTCATCCAAGCAAACCCGCTGTCCCAGCTTGAGCACCGTCTCATGGTACCACTTGTTGAGTAAACTCGAGAATGTCAGGAAGGTAGTGACTGCCACGCTGCTGTGGATTCCCAGTGAACAGCCTGGGAGTTAATCAGCTGGCTATCTGGACAACTTAGAGGAGGAAGAACCTCTATAATGGTATGGCGTTGGTGCTCAGCTATGGCATCTGATGGATTGAGCGGCTAGTCACGTTCATATCAGTGGCTGCAGTGACGATAACTTGAGGTGTAAGCTGCTGCATCACCAGTGCGCTCCTCACTGGGAAATTTTGATGCAACATATATGTACATTACTTCGTGTCCCTTAGGGACTAATACAAAAATGAATCACCCATAGCGCTGTTCACTCAACAAATCCGTCTTGCTATCCTCCACCTAGTGGCGATTGCTGTCTTCCAACCGGGGCTGCTGTGGTCATCACCTCCACAATGCATCCAGTGCCAAATTGCCTCGTTGTGCCTCCTTTACTACCATAGCTGGTGGTCTCCATTTCCACTTGACATCTCCCTCGTGTTCTCCTCCGTAGCATGGGGTCCATTGTCGTCGCCAAGCTGCCAGAGCCTCCCTTTTTCTGTGTTCCTGGAGCAGCGTATCCCTCAAACGGACAGCAGCCAGTGTGAGCCTCCACCAATTCACTATGATCGTTGAAATTGCTGGAAATTTTGAGCAAACACTGGATATATCAATCAGCTCCAAAACTGTAAAACAGCTATACAACACAAAATTTTAGGATTTTATCCCACCATGTTGAGAGGTGGAGGAGGTATCTCTTGCTGGTGATGGCATTCAGGGTGTGCACTTCTGTGAGAGAACAAGAAGAATGGTGATATCCACACACACATGTAAGCGACTAAATTTTCCATTCTACTTTAGTCACTTAACCACACCTCTGACCACTTGGAGGAGTCTCATTCACAACCTCCTTAAGTTCAATTCAGGACTTGGGACTTTGCTAGTCTCGAGAATGGCATCCATGCCACTCAACCTTTGCACTTGGTCCAAGTGCTCCATGTGTCCAGTCCCAAGACCGACACCCAAAGGTACCACCGACATATCAGCCCGTTATGCTAAGGCCATGCCCATTCACCTTTGCCACACTAGTGGTCCAATACCACTTGCATCACAATCCCGTCTCTCCAAGACTGGGCCGTCCATCCACGAGTGGTCATCCCAGATGCACTCCTTAGCATCTTTAGGATGCCAACAGACATGGGGAATAGCCTTCCCTGACATCCCTTTGTCAGTTCCTGCCAAATCCCTTTTCCATCCATGGCCATGTTCACCAACACTGCCACTAGATCAAGGCCCGCAGGCCCAGCCACTCCTTCCGCCTTTAGGTGCTCTAGCCATGGGCTTAGAGCGAGGTTCCGTTGAGCCACATCAGGTATCCAAGTAGGTAGTGCCACCCACACTTGGATTGGGAGCATCAGTCAGTCGATCTCCCGGGGGAACTAGAGCCAGCTCTTGAACACTTCACCAAGCTACCCCACTTGTCGGTCCGTATTCACTCTAGTCTTGGACTTCCTAGTGGTCAGTTCATCACCTAATATTGGGTCTGGCCTTCCTGGGCCAAACTAGCTCCACTGCAGTCCTCCCCCTTACTATACTTTTGGAGCTCACCAAACCCCCAGGGTCTGGGAGATGAACGCTTTGGGCTTTCACCCTCTCAGACTCGAACTCGGACTCGGACTCAGACTTGGACTCGGACTCAGACTCGGTCTCAGTCTAGGTCTTGGTCCCGGTCTTAGTCCCGATCTCGGTCTTGACCTCGGACTCCATCTCGGGTCCTTCTCAGACTCCATCTCAGATTCCATCTCGGGTCCATCTCGAACTCCATCTCGGACTCTGTCTCGGTCCATCTTGGACTCCATCTCGGGTCCATCTTGGACTCCATCTCGGTCCATCTCGGACTCCATCTCGGGTCCATATTGGACTCCATCTGGGGTCCTTCTCGGACTCCATCTCAGACCCCATCTCGCTCCATCTCGGACTCCATCTCAGACTCTACCTCAGACTCCAACTCGAGTCCATCTCGGACTCCATCTCGAACTCTTCCACGTGTGATGTGTTGGTCTTTTTGGGTCCCTTTTTTGGAGCCTCGCTTATTGCTTGCTTCATGCTCGTTCCTTGAGCACTCCATTGGGAGTTCCACTCCTACTCTCGACCTTTCAAGCCAGAGCCTTTTAGTCCAAACGTGTTATGCTCGTTTGACTTTTGCTTCGGCCACTACCACATGGCAGCCTTTCGGCTCCACTTTGGGCCTTAGGGATTTTGTGTCTCACAACTCCACCACCCATAGACGAAGTTTGATGTCCTCATCGAACGATAAACCGTTTTATAAAGTAACACTAGCATGTATTACCTTCACCATCCTTGGCACTTAGCTAATATTTGTCAATGGTTTGACACCGAAGGCTCTCCATACCTTGTCCAACCTCTAAGGAGCATAGTGTCTCTAACATAGAGACTCATTTGACCACCTCAGATGGTTCTCTCCCTTTTATTGGGTTTGCTCTTGCTAAACCCATTAGAGACCTGTTCTCTAGCTCAATCCCACTATTCATTCTCGAGTAGTCCTAACTTCTATTGACATAACCAATTCACTTTGGAATTTTTAATTTTGACTTCTCGAAGTCAATTTCTTTGGTGTCTTTGACATCTTTCACTGCACATATTGTGCAACTTCACTTCCCATCCTAGGAAGCTCCCCACTTGAGGGCGCCATCGTCCTTCTTTTTATTTTATGCCACTTTTGGCACCAAGTTCCAGCCATCGTAAGTTGTGCTAGAGCTATCCATGGCCCCTATCCTTTGGCTACTTCGCCGCTCCCTCCCTTGGAGCTTTCACCTTTGCCAACTTGGAGCATTTGGGAATCCATCTTTGGAAGCATACTTCCTTTCTCACAATCTGTTAGCACCCAACACATTAGTGTTCCATGCCTAACTTTGCCATTTGGATTCCTTCCAATGAACTCCATGGCCCACACTTGGCCACTAGTCTTTTGCTTTTATCCATTGATTGTTGCACTGAGCAACATAGGATCACTACCTCCATTTTTGAGGTATCCTTTTGGTTCCATGGCAAAGGCTCTACTTTACTAAGTCCAGCGGGTGCTCACCCCTAGTAGGTCTCTTTAGCAATTTCTGCTACGGGCTTCATCCACGGCCCAACTTTGCGACCCTCTCATGAGTCTCTCCCCGAGACTACTTTCTTGGATTTACTACACCATCGTATTGGCACAACTGATTTCCCTTTAGGTGTCCTTCCCACTTGGTCACTTCGACCAAGCCACACCATTATCAATAATACAGGTTTGTCTTAATACAATCATTATATCTCTAATGTAATTATTATCTTTGGATGTACCTCTTTTCAAACATCTATAATGTAGTGTGAATATCCAGATAGATTTAGTTTTGTATATTTTTAAATGTAAAACCAGATACATAATAGAAATGCTATTATTTTTTAGTTAAGTATGAAACTTAGAGCCATCATTATAGTTCAGATAAAAAAGTTTAGCTCAGTATGCATCAAAATTATAATTTCTCCAAACTAACCTTTTATAATTTGGTAGTATATAATTCTTTGGTATTGTGTAAACTCAATTGCTTTTAAAGCATGGTAGAAATCTTGTGGATGTGTTTAGGGTTGTGTACATTTTTATAAGCCATTAAAATCAACATCCAACATCCAACGTCTTGTAAAACCCATCTATAACACTTTCATTCTATAGCCACTATCAATATCTTTTGGAGCTGAATAATAAATTTTTTAATGTATACACCTTGTCCAAAAGTCCCAAATCCACACCTCTGATTTCTTTTGTGAAAAATAATTTTATGGATATAATTTATGAAGTTGGGAATATGTTGATATTGTAACTGGACTTAGAATATATAAAAAAAACCATGTAATATTCTTATAGAACTTGACTAAAATATAAGAATAATATAAAATAATTTGAATAAAATATTATGGAATTAAATATAGAAAGAATCATAGGTGTCTTCTTTTCTTATGTAGTGTTCTTTTGGATAGAACTTTGGATCTTGGAGCTTTCAAGCCTTCTTATTCAAAGAAAGGGGAAATCAGTGAAGATTTCTACCTGGATGAAATGGAGAATGATGATGGCACTCCTAATTGATGTGAATGTGAAAGACGAATCTTTTGTGCATTTATTTCCTTTGCTGCATTTTTTAATACTATGGGAACTTTCTGTTTCAGATAGAGTTTTGCCTAGTGAGATAGTGTGTCATGGAACACAGACTTGTAGAAAATGCCATAAATGCAAAGAGCACCTTTGCTGACACCAGATTTCTTGGAACAGCCTCTTGACCATCTATGCCAAGTCTGTGATTGTCTTTTCCACTTATGAAGGAATAGGATGTTATCTTCTGTAACATTAACCCAAGCAGGTAAATCAATGTATGTTTTAAGAAAATCAGATTTCTTTTAATTCTATGATTTCTATGTATGCTTTGTTGATGACCTAGTATCATGGACAGCTGGCACATGCCAACAATGGGCATATGGAGGAATCTGAGAGGATATATAGGAATATAGGTCTTTCTATCACTTCTTGATGTGGCAGGAGCTCACTCATTGTGAGGGCACAAATATGCCTAAACTTCATATACCTCATGCGCAGCACACTCACAGAGGGGCTGGGATATTTTACAAGGATGTAAATCTATTGTTTTGAGATTGTTTTTATAATTTTGTAAATTTTAAACTTGTTAAATTGTTGTAAATAGAAATATGAATTTTACAAAAGTTGGTTTTGAAAATCATTTGAAAATGGTGAAATAAAACTCATGTTAGTGCAGATGGAAAATGGTTTTTTTAGTACATGTTCTTTGCTTGTAAACAAACCATTTTCCATCTGCACTAACATGAGTTTTATTTCACCATTTTCAAATGATTACTCCCATGCTCATTCTAATCTGTCCATATCCCATGAAAGCAGATGGAAACGTGGTAGTGCTCCAAAACATAACATCTCTAGCATCTCATGGTGTTCTTCAGTATTGGGAGAAGCTTCTTCACACTTGGCCTCAGCCTTGCCTGTAGAGAGAAGATCCATATAGATCAAATAAATAGTAAAGTCGTGAACATACCTCAACTGGTAAGAGTGTCTCATCTTGCAGAAGGAAAGCTTGCCTCAAGCTGCTTGAGAAAAATTTTGTGATTGTTTCTTCAATATTTTCATTAGTGCCACCTCTAGCCTTGGACATCATCCTAGCACACCCTATGAGCAGCAGAACCAAAACACACAAGGTAAAAGAGATAAAAAGTAATGAGCACCTACCACTTCACCTATATGTAAGCGACTAATTTTTCCATTCTACTTTAGTCACTTAACCACACCTCCGACCATTTGGAGGAGTCTCATTCACAACCTCCATTAGTCCAATTCAGGACTTGGGACTTGCTAGCCCCAAGAATGGCATCCATGCCACTCAACACTTGCACCTGGTCCAAGTGCTCCACGTGTCCGGTCCGAAGACCGACACCCAAAGGTACCACTGACATCTCGGCCCGTTACGCTAAGGCCATGCCCATTCACCTTTGCTGGACTAGTGGTCCAATACCACTTGCATCACCATCCTGTCTCTCCAAGACTGGGCCATCTGTTCACGAGTGGTCATCCTAGATCCACTCCTTAGCATCCTTAGGATGCCCACAGACCTGGGGAATCGCCTTCCCCAAAGTCCCTTTGTCAGTTCCTACCAAGTCCCTTTCTGCCCCTGGCCGTGTTTACCAACACTGCCACTGGGTCGAGGCCCACAGGCCCGACCACTAAGTCCCACTATCCTCTAGGACTTCCTCACTGTGTGACTGTGTCCTTGGTCACTACCCCAGAGGACTGCTCCTCTTCCTTTCCACAGTCTGGGCCTTTGGGACAACATTTCGGAACACCGTGGCCTTACGCGAGCCACCTGGGTACTCTCCTCGCCTTCTGCCCTTGGGTGCTCTAGCCATGGGCTTAGAGCGGGTTCCGTTGAGCCACACCAGGTATCCAAGTAGGTAGTGCCACCCACACTTGGACTGGGAGCATCGGCCAGTCGATCTCCCGGGGGAACTAGAGCCGGCTCTTGAACACTTCACCAAGCTACCCCGCTTGTTGGTCCGTGTTCACTCTAGTCTTGGACTTCCCAGTGGGCAGCTCATCACCCAACACTGGGTCTGGCCTTCCTGGGCCAAACTGGCCTTTCCTGGCCAAACTGGCTCCACTGCAGTCCTCCCCCTTACTATACTTTTGGAGCTCACCAAACCCCCCAGGGTCTGGGAGACGAACGCTTTGGGCTTTCACCCTCTCAGGCTTCGGACTCGGACTCGGACTCGGACTCGGACTCGGATTCGGACTCGGACTCGGGCTCGGGCTCGGTCTTGGCCTCGGCCTCGGTCTCGGTCCCGATCTCGGTCTCGGTCTCGGTCTCGGTCCCGGTCTCGGTTCCGGTCTCGGTCTCGACTTCGGACTCCATCTCGGACTCCATCTCGGACTCCATCTTGGACTCCATCTCGGACTCCATCTCGGGTCCATCTCGGGTCCATCTCGGACTCCATCTCGGACTCCATCTCGGGTCCATCTCGGACTCCATCTCGGACTCCATTTCGGGTCTATCTCCGGTCCACCTCGGACTCCATCTCGGACTCCATCTCGGACTCCATCTCGGGTCCATCTCGGACTCCATCTCGGACTCCATCTCGGACTCCATCTCGGGTCCATCTCGGACTCCATCTCGGACTCCATTTCGGGTCCATCTCGGGTCCACCTCGGACTCCAGCTCGGACTCCATCTCGGACTCCATCTCGGGTCCATCTCGGACTCCACTTTGGACTCCAACTCGGGTCCATCTCGGGTCCACCTCGGACTCCACTTCGGACTCCATCTCGGGTCCATCTTGGGTCCACCTCGGACTCCACTTCGGACTCCAACTCGAGTCCATCTCGGACACTCCCACGTGTCATGTGTTGGTCCTTTTGGGTCCCTTTTTGGAGCCTCGCTTTTTGCTCGCTTCGTGCTCGTTCCTCGAGCACTTCTTTGGGAGTTCCACTCCCGCTCTTGACTTTTCAAGTCGGAGCTTTTGGTCCAAACGTGTTACACTCGTTTGGCTCTCGCTTCAGCCACTACCACGTGGCACCCTTTCCGGCTCCACTTTGGGGCCTAGGGATTTTGTGTCTCACAACTCCACCACCCATAGACAAAGTTCGATGTCCTCATCGAACGGTAAACCATTTTGTAGAGTAACACTCGCATGTGTTACCATTTCCATCCTTGGCACCTAGCCAATATTTGTCAATGGTTTGACATTGAAGGCTCACCATGCCTTTTGCATATGCCTCAATGGTTTGACACCAAAGGCTCACCAGGCCTTGCCTATCCTTTAAGGAGGGTAGTCTCCCAACTTAGAGACTGATTGGACCACATGTAGTGGTTCTCTCCTTTTATTGGTTTAGTTCTCGCTAAACCTCTTAGAGACCCTTCTCTAAGTCAATCCCACTACTTCTTCTTGAGTAGTCATAGATTCCATTGATCTACCTTTGCACTTTGGAACGTTTACCTTTGACTTCTTGAAGTCAATTTCCTAGGTGTCTTCAACACCTTGCATTGCACAGATTGTGCAACTCCACTTCCCTATCCTAGGAAGTTCATTACTTGAGGGCACCATCATCCTCTCTTCTATTTCGTGCCACCTTGGGCACTAAGTTCCATTTATCACACCTTGTGCTAGGGTTGTCCATTGCCCTATCATTTGGCTACCTTACTGCTCCCTCCCTTGGAGCTTCCACTTTTGCCAAATCGGAGCAATTCGGAATCCATCCTTGGAAACACACTTCCTTTCCCGCAATTTGTTAGTGTCCAACACATTAGTGTTCCTCGCCTAACTTTGTCACTTGGATTCCTTCCAAGGGATTCCACGGCCCTATCTTGGCCACTCATCTTTTGCTCCTATCCATTGATTGTTGCACCAAGCAACATCGAATCTCTACCTCCCTCCTTGAGGTATTCTTTTGATTCCATAGCAAAGGCTCTGCTTTGCCAAGACTAGGGTGTTCACCCCTAGTAAGTCTATTTTATCATCTTCTACTGTGGGCTCTATCCTCGGCCCACCTTTGTGACCCTCTCATGGGTCTCTTTAGAGACTACTTTCCTTGGACACACTATGCCATCGCAATGACATAGCTCATTTCCTTAAGGTGCTTTTCCCACTTGGTCACCTTGACCAAGCCACACCATCCTCAATAGTTCAAATCAACACTTTGAACTAGGAACCTTATTCCTTAACCCAAACAAGGACCTTGTCCTTATTTAGCCACAAGATCACCTAGTGATCTCACCTCGGCACCTTAATAGGTTTGCCAATAGGTACTAGGTCTTCTAAACCTTTAACTTGTTAACTACGACCCCGGGGGCATCCCCCACACTTGGCGGTGTGCCCAAGCCAGCCCTTCCAGCCAAGGGTCCATAGCAACTGAGATTAGGTGTCCCCATCTCACTCACCACGTCCTTGGTGCCACTTGCACCAAAGCGTTCAAGTTAGATATGCCGAGCTTTCACTCTAAGCAATCTAACCATGCATCACGACTCTGAGGCATCCCTCGCTTGGCAGTGTGCCCAAACCAGTCTCCCCACTGAGAGTCCATGACCACCGAAATATGAGTGTCCTCATATTCCAAACCATCACCACGCCCTAGTGATTTGGGACTCGAACCCAAGCACTAGAGGGTCGGGACTCGAACCCAACCTCCGTATATGCATCTACGGACGGCATCACACAAGATGCCTGGCGTGACTCCCCACGCCGGTGCACCAACTTATTTTTAAAGCGCGCTACAGATCACAGCTTAGGAACCTAGATCCTCCACACTGCCAAGTCCTCTCACTTGACATGTCTGTGATCATGCATGGACTCCTCCATGCTCGGCCCCATGGCCCACCCTTTTTGAGGTTATCACCTTCAACTAGGGTATTTGTTCCCCCGACGTGCCAATCTCGCTTGGCAAGTCCTCCGACCACTGTAACATGGTTCCTGCATAAGCGTGAAAGTCCTTGACCATCGACTTTCGTTCAAAGCTCTCTCTTTGAACACTCGGGAACTACTTCCCTAACCTTGATAGCCTTGCCTCATGGCAAGCTTCAAGACCACGCTTCTGCTGCGCCACTCTGATTTCGCGCGTTGCATGAACCATTTAAACTTGGCCTTTCTAGGTACTAAGCTACCTAGAATCGTCTTTGGGAACCTTGAAGGAACTCTGTCCCTTAGCTTGCTAAGGCCTCCCTTTTTGCAAGCCTTCCAAATGCCACATAGTCTAACATGGACAATTTCATATTTTAGACTCTCCATGGCATCACGGTTGCTAGCGGCAACACCCTCGAGCCCCCCATTTGATTCTCCACTCCCAGCTGGCATAACCAACCTTGGTTATGCCCTTCGATTCCTATGGTTCGGTTCTATCCCCTTACTTCTTGCTTTTGGCTTTGCACCTTTCCTTCGGTCATTCTCCTCCAGACCAGGAGGATAGCTTTGCACTTTCTATCACGCCTTAGCAAGGATTCCTAGGGATGAACCAACCCAATAGCCCAGGGAGTGGTTCCTCAATCCGGGTACGCTCACCTTGTAACCCCACACACTGGGATTACATTGTTGCTTATGGGCCTTTACATACCCATCACTAGCCTTGCCAAAGTTCTATTTTTGGCTTTGTCCAACTCGGGCAGACAGTCTTTCTCCTGTCTCCGCAACCTTGGACATTTGGATAGCACCTTCTATCCATCATTCACTAGGGACTTAGTCCCCTGGGCCTTATCCATTGCCCTCGCGACATCAAACACCACCTTCTGGTGTTCTAGAGTGTTCGGGTGTCCCAATGATGGCTTTCTTGACAATGAGTATTTCCTTTTATGACATTGACTTACTATATCGCAACACAAGCAACTTATCCCCCGTAAGGGTGTATCCGACTTCCCTATGCTATTAAGAAGTCTTGGGTAGCTACCTTCTACCCGTTCAACCAGTTATTTTGCACCTCTTGCTTAGTTTCCTCATAGTTGTCAAGTTCTACAACTCATTGTTTGGTGCTTTCACACCTCCATCATTATCTGGGTCACCACACTCCAACTGCATGCTCTGCAGCTTAGGCTATGCCATTCCCATTTCCATTGGGATTCCTTTGGCAAGGGGTTCTCATGAACCCACCAACATAGCCTCAAGGTATCACACCTTGGCACATTTGGTGTCTCCACACCATCGGCTCCACGAGCCTACCTCTATGACACTTCCCCTTCGTGTTTATGTCTTTGCCAAGACCAACACCGCTCTTTCTCATGCCAACCATCCGTTAGCACTGCACCATAGCGGTCACACGCAACTTTGTATCAAAGTTGTTTTCTTCTGAGAACACCTTTCCCATAACTTTAGCATTGCACATTTTGCCATCGATGAGATACCCTCTGTTCTCATCCTTGGATCCTATGATCCCCCCCATCCTTTGTGGGGTACAACACACCTCAGTCCAAATGCTTCCATCAGTCATTTTAGGACCATTCCTTGACTCTACTTGAGTCATCAAGCAGTTTTGGACTTGGTTAATCCATAGACCCTTAAGGTCCTACTTGTGAGGCACTAGCTCACTGGAATACACTTCTTCTTGCATTCCTGTCCTACTCAAAAGGACTATTTTCACAAGTGTTACTCCGACACTTGATTTTGTTCTCTGGGGGCAACCTTTGCCCCTTAGGACTACTTGTTCATGTGATGAGAACACCAACTCATCCACTTAATACACCCCCAACTCCTGGGGTTGTTCCAGCATTTATTAGAGGTAGCCCCGGCTACCTTTTCAAGGACTTGAGTCCTCTTCCGTATTTGACCTCCCACGGTCATTACTTCTGGTCTCACATTCATGAGCACCAACCTCAACTATATGAGGAAAATCTTGTGACTCCTTTATTGCTTTGGAGTCTTTATCTTTCCCGTGATCCCAACTGTAGTTGTTTACCGCAACTACATTAGTCAGTTTGCTAAGTGAAACGCTCATCTGGATCACATCCTCAACTCTTTGAGGAAAACCATATACTGTTCCCAAGATCCCAAAGTCGTTCCATTATTGGCCCTTTTCTATCCACCACCTCGTCTACAAGTTCACACATGAACTGTAATGGAGAGCCATGTCTTCCCGACTTGCTACTCCTCAAGGATAGGCCCACTCCTCGGACCTTCCGATGCCAACACTAGTGGTGATATACTTGAGCACCAATAAAAGTCGGACTAAGGAACAGCTCCAATACCAAGTTGTAAGCGACTAATTTTTCCATTCTACTTTAGTCACTTAACCACACCTCCGACCATTTGGAGGAGTCTCATTCACAACCTCCATTAGTCCAATTCAGGACTTGGGACTTGCTAGCCCCAAGAATGGCATCCATGCCACTCAACACTTGCACCTGGTCCAAGTGCTCCACGTGTCCGGTCCGAAGACCGACACCCAAAGGTACCACTGACATCTCGGCCCGTTACGCTAAGGCCATGCCCATTCACCTTTGCTGGACTAGTGGTCCAATACCACTTGCATCACCATCCTATCTCTCCAAGACTGGGCCATCTGTTCACGAGTGGTCATCCTAGATCCACTCCTTAGCATCCTTAGGATGCCCACAGACCTGGGGAATCGCCTTCCCCAAAGTCCCTTTGTCAGTTCCTACCAAGTCCCTTTCTGCCCCTGGCCGTGTTTACCAACACTGCCACTGGGTCGAGGCCCACAGGCCCGACCACTAAGTCCCACTATCCTCTAGGACTTCCTCACTGTGTGACTGTGTCCTTGGTCACTACCCCAGAGGACTGCTCCTCTTCCTTTCCACAGTCTGGGCCTTTGGGACAACATTTCGGAACACCGTGGCCTTACGCGAGCCACCTGGGTACTCTCCTCGCCTTCTGCCCTTGGGTGCTCTAGCCATGGGCTTAGAGCGGGTTCCGTTGAGCCACACCAGGTATCCAAGTAGGTAGTGCCACCCACACTTGGACTGGGAGCATCGGCCAGTCGATCTCCCGGGGGAACTAGAGCCGGCTCTTGAACACTTCACCAAGCTACCCCGCTTGTCGGTCCGTGTTCACTCTAGTCTTGGACTTCCCAGTGGGCAGCTCATCACCCAACACTGGGTCTGGCCTTCCTGGGCCAAACTGGCCTTTCCTGGCCAAACTGGCTCCACTGCAGTCCTCCCCCTTACTATACTTTTGGAGCTCACCAAACCCCCCAGGGTCTGGGAGACGAACGCTTTGGGCTTTCACCCTCTCAGGCTTCGGACTCGGACTCGGACTCGGACTCGGACTCGGACTCGGATTCGGACTCGGACTCGGGCTCGGGCTCGGTCTTGGCCTCGGCCTCGGTCTCGGTCCCGATCTCGGTCTCGGTCTCGGTCTCGGTCCCGGTCTCGGTTCCAGTCTCGGTCTCGACTTCGGACTCCATCTCGGACTCCATCTCGGACTCCATCTCGGACTCCATCTCGGACTCCATCTCGGGTCCATCTCGGGTCCATCTCGGACTCCATCTCGGACTCCATCTCGGGTCCATCTCGGACTCCATCTCGGACTCCATTTCGGGTCTATCTCGGGTCCACCTCGGACTCCATCTCAGACTCCATCTCGGACTCCATCTCGGGTCCATCTCGGACTCCATCTCGGACTCCATGTCGGACTCCATCTCGGACTCCATCTCGGGTCCATCTCGGACTCCATCTCGGACTCCATTTCGGGTCCATCTCGGGTCCACCTCGGACTCCAGCTCGGACTCCATCTCGGACTCCATCTCGGGTCCATCTCGGACTCCACTTTGGACTCCAACTCGGGTCCATCTCGGGTCCACCTCGGACTCCACTTCGGACTCCATCTCGGGTCCATCTCGGGTCCACCTCGGACTCCACTTCGGACTCCAACTCGAGTCCATCTCGGACACTCCCACGTGTCATGTGTTGGTCCTTTTGGGTCCCTTTTTGGAGCCTCGCTTTTTGCTCGCTTCGTGCTCGTTCCTCGAGCTCTTCTTTGGGAGTTCCACTCCCGCTCTTGACTTTTCAAGTCAGAGCTTTTGGTCCAAACGTGTTACACTCGTTTGGCTCTCGCTTCAGCCACTACCACGTGGCACCCTTTCCGGCTCCACTTTGGGGCCTAGGGATTTTGTGTCTCACACTATATTTCCAGCAATGAGCTTCTAAGCTCCATCACTCAAATCCTCCAACAAACTCTTTCTAATGATGCAAGCTTAGAAACAAAGCAAGAAAGAGGAAAAATCTCTACTACCTAATGAGACTTGGCCTGCTCCCTGTCTCGTCCAATGCTGATGCAATGTGTTTACTGTCCATGATGGCATTGATGAATCTGGAGCTACACATTGGGATTGTCCTACTTGCTAAAGAGGTCAAGGGTCTTGGAAGCCTTTCCAATGGTGGAGTCCATCCAATAGAAGCTTGGTCTGTTCCAAAATGATGAAAGTGCCAAGTTGTAAGAGAGAAACTGAATGACCTTGAGAGGCATAGCCAAGACACTTCAAACAATGAAGAAGAAAAAAACTTTGAGCTCAATGAACAAATAATATTATAATTTTAATATTTAAAATTATTTATTAATTTACATATTTATGTGTAAAAAAATATATTTATTAAATCTATTCTATACATTAAATCTCTCACACTTGCTGTCACACTCAGTTCCAATTTAAATTTGTTCATGATTAATGCTTGTTTCCACCCTCTATTCCATGCCGCCATGACAATTATATATCGTAAAGGACCTGCGTGATCACATAATGCTTTATCAGTGTCAAACAAGAAGTAATTACCTTTGACTATCTTATGTGGCTCACTTGACGTCCCTGTATTCTATATGTCAAAAAGAAAAATAGTAAGAAAGCAGTGGTTCCAATCTTAAAAAACTTACCTTGATTTACTTCTAGTATCTTAGTGTAGAGGTAAAGGTTTAAGGTTCTAACCATTCTTTTGGAGTGTCATAGATCTAGTTCGTCCGATTGGGAGCATCCACCATAAGTAAAATGGATATTCTAAAAATAGAATATGTGACACCAATGCCAAAATAACAACTTTAAATATAGAGTACTACCTGGGATCCCAGCACCACTGGGGGAAATAGTACACCAAAGCATAATAGATTATTTAAGCTACAATTTTTATTACATTCATGAAAAAATTTGTGAGGACACTGAATGGCATTAGAGAGAATATATGTTGGATCTAAGAAATTCTTCATAGCAATAAACTGTTATGGATCAAAGATGAAACATTAGTTATAAACACAATATTGGATTCATTCTTTAAAAACAAGTTATATGGTGAATGTGAACCATTAGATTACAGCAAAGAGTAGTCATATATTGGAAAGAATAAGTTTCCATTATTGGTTCGTTAGTTGTGCAACTTTGGTTGTGTATGTATGTAGGACTTATATATAGTAAAGGGTACTTTGTGGCCAACCTAAAAATAACATTTTGTAATAAGAAATTGAGAAAACTATCAATGTCTAAATCTACTATTCACCTGTAAGGTTGTCTTGAGCATACACACACACACAATTTTTTCTCCAGGAATGGCAGAAATAAATTTATATATACTTGAGCTAGAAAGTAATAAAAGTTTTCAAAGTTCTTTTTTGTAACTACAGGTATTTTCAATACATTGCAAAGACCATCAGCTTTGAAAGGAGAAAGGTAGCACGTCTGATATGCTGCTATGGATGGTTTGGCAGACATTCTTATATGCGATTCCAGTGTGGTAGCCAGGAGCAGCACGTTTGCGGGCAGGAGGGCCAAGGATTTCCATGGATCAGCTGTGCTGCTGCCGCCCCCCACAGTGGCCCCTGCCAAGGAATCTCTCCAGCTCGTGACAAGGGAGGAGGCTCTACGAGGACATGATCCCTGGGCAGATGTATTTTAGGAGCAAGATGTTTGTATTTGTCCAGCAATGGACAGGAGGCCGTGTCCATGGCATTTGTCAAGACGCTCAAGGAGGACTACATTTGCAGCACTTACCACAATCACGTCCACGTGCTGAGCAAAGGCGTCCCTGCTAGGCAAGTAATGAGCGAGCTGTTCGGCAAATCCACTGGCTGGGCGCGGCCAAGGTGGATCCATGCATATGTTCTCCGCTGCTGGGAGGATTTCCTTTGATCAATAATGGGATCCCCGTGATGACTGGAGCAGCCTTCTCGACCAAGTTCTTGTGGGAAGTTCTCAAGGATCTCAGTGTGAACGCAGTGACACTGGCGTTTTCAGGGATGGGACTTGCAACAATGGGCAGTTCTTGAAGTGCTTGGTCATGGCGGTGCTGTGGAAGCCTGGTGAAGAACAACCTCAGGAGGAGTACATCCCTGCTGTAAACAACTCTCCTCCATCCCCCTTGCTGCCATCAGCAAATGGTGGGCTTGCCACGGAGATGAACATGGAAGAAAATGATGTCAAGTGCTCCACTATTATGGAGAGATTGATGTTTGCAACGAATGGTTTTCACCTCTGGTATCTGGATGAAGATCAGCATTTCACTGTCTTTTTTTGTGTGTGAAACAGCGGTTGTACACGATAAGATGTTCATGATTGGAGGGAACCACTATGTGAACGATGTCCAGGTATGTAGCTTTTCGCTCTTTAATAACTGTTTGTTGTGGGTGGCCACTCAAAAAACTTCCCCTGACTCTGTCTCAGGTTAATGTAATGCAGAGGAGCTTTGAGATCCATCTCACTTCAGTGCTCTCTATCTCCAGTTGATGCTTTTGACACGGGGAGTTTCACTTTCACTTGCAGGAACAAGATCCAGACTGGTAGTCAAGTCGCAAGGGCAAAAAGTTGAGGAAATTGGTGAAATGGCTTTATATTTTTTCATTTTTGTGTTATAACTAAAACTTTGCAGCATTCTTTCAGCCTATGCAAGACAGGAGGAGGACATCCTTGCTGTAAAAAACTCTCCTCAATCCCTCTTGCTGCCATCAGCAAATGGTGGGATTGTCACGGAGATGAAAATGGAAGAAAATTATGTCAAGTGCTCCACTATTATGGAGAGATTGATGTTTGCAATGAATGGTTTTCACCTCTGGTATCTGTCTACCTCGATTGTCCACATGGTGGAGAACAACCTCTAGGCGATTGGCATGGACCACTTTTGAGCTATGTCAGTGTCGGATATGTGGAAGAAAAGAGAGGCTTTTGTATGCATGGAGTTCACTGTGAGGATGTAGTACATCCAACTCACCATACGGCTGAGACACGTGGTGGATCTGGAGAGTCACAACTCTTACCTGTGTATGTATAGCGATGATGATATCTGAGCGATAGAGTTTTTCTCTTCTTACTTAGTTTTCAACATGGTATCGGAGCTCAGGGATTAAATTCTGGGCTGAATGGAGGAGGAAGACAATGAGCCCCCTGATCTGGAGCGGCTGTGAATTGCAAATATCAAGATGGAGGATTTCTTGTTTATTTTGTCTTGTGCAGCAACCCTAATCTGGAGGCAGTTCTTGATCGAGACTGGCCTGGATTTGAATTGGAAGGGTTGCAGCACTGCTTGCTACTGCTGGAGACAATCCGATGCTGCTGCTGCTACAAGGGAAGGCTTCCTTGGGCTGGAGACTTGCTGATGCTGCCAAGAGGCTTCTCTCGGGAATTGCTGTGCGCAAGGACCTTGAGGCTGATGGAGAGATCACATTTGAGTGGGGGACATGGAACAAGATGTTGGCGCCTGATGGGTCCTGATACAAGCTAGGCTGTGTGCAAGCTTGGGTACCTTGGAATGTGCTGCTACTGTTGTTCAACACCACAAGATGCTGATTTCATGAGCTCAGCTTTTCT
Organism: Selaginella moellendorffii; assembly: GCF_000143415.4. NCBI lineage: Eukaryota > Viridiplantae > Streptophyta > Lycopodiopsida > Selaginellales > Selaginellaceae > Selaginella > Selaginella moellendorffii. The sequence continues at coordinate 171,742 of NW_003314420.1, read as the reverse complement.
CGGCTGAGTGGGGGGAGTGAGATAGGTTCACAGTGGTTTAGCATTAGTTTCTTTTTTCTGATCCAGCCTTTGCACGCTGATCTCGGCTGAGTGGGGGTGTGAGGATGTAGTACATCCGAGATCACCGTACGGCTGAGACACGTGGTGGACCTGGAGAGTCACAACTCTCTATAGCGATGATGATATCTGAGCAATAGAGTTTTTCTCTTCTTCCTTAGTTTTTCAACATTCACATTGATGGAATGGACGTGCTCAAAGTTGGCCACGTGGCCAAGGAAGCCATTGCGAGAGCTTGGAGTGTGACGGCCCAACATTAGTGGAGTGTGAGGCTTATCGGTCATTGTCTTACTGATCTGGATGAGCTCTGGAAGCCTGGTAAGTGCCTCGCTTTGTTCTTCTCTCTCTTCTGGTTCTTTGGAAGCTAAACTTTGTTTTTTCTTTCTGTCCAGAGCAAAAGAGCAAGTATGCTCCTCGCAACCCCATCCCTTCTTTCTTCTTTCAAGAAGTACTTGCTGGAAGAAAGACTGGCCAGTGAGGTGGAGTTGAAAGCCATTGAAAAGAAGATCAAGGAGATTGTGGAGGATGCCGTGGAGTTTGCAGATGCTTTGTTTCTTCCACCTCACAGCCAGCTCCTGGAGAACGTTTGTGGATGGCAGAGGCTTTGGAATCTGGCCAGATGGGAAATACAGGGGTGAGGATCCGGCCTTCACATAGCAAAAATGTTTAGAGACAAAACAACGACAAAGGTTTTATTGCACCTTTGGTTTGCAATAATCTATGAAAGAGCAATCGCAGTCTCTTGATCTTCCAAAGTCATGTCAAACAATGACATGAACACTGAGTGAGTATAAATATCCTTACTTTGACAAGACTGTATGGCACACACAATGTGGCGAACAGGAGCTATTGCCAGTGGGGAAGTCATCATGGATCTGGAGCTTGTGTTCTTCAGACTTTCTGACATTGGCCTGTCCCAGGCAAGGTGTGTGTGTCACGAATGGCACAATCTGCAGTTTCATGTTTGACTCTCTCTCATGTCACTATACAGCATTGGTAATGAAACAAGGAGAGTGAGCTCCTTGAAAATATCATACTCCTCAATTTGGTACACAAATCTTTTGTTTCAGGTACACATGGTGGCTTAGTTCTTCAGTGTTGATAAGTTTGTATCTCGCAGGTGGACACAATTTTTGCAATTGTATCGCCATTGATTCTCAGTCTTCGGAATGTATGCCCTGGAATGGGTACATGTGTGATTTATGGTCTTTGCAACGTATGTTGACTTGTTTGTGTAGGAACAGGTCGAGTACTGGGAAGATGAAGGCATTGAAGAAGAAATGCCACTATGCAGGCAAATGATGAACATATTTTACCCATATGATCATGTTGCTTACAGCTATCAATACCCTTCTGTGTTAGCACCGTTTACATTTATCCTTTCTTTGTGATTACAGAGTGGAACCTCTGATATCTATTATTTTTGGAGAAAGTTAGTGAATATTTTGGGATACAGGTATCATTGTGCTTTTTAAGTTTTGCTATCAGAGCTAAAGGAACTTCTTCTGTTGGGGTTATGGTTTTGTGTCACAGCTTTTCATGATAGTATAGTGACAGAAAGGCTGTCTGAAAGTCCTAATGGTAGAGTCGACTTCATGCTACAGGTAAGTAGGAATCACAGCAGCAGAAGCAGCATCACCAGCAAGAAGATCTCAAGGCAGCGAGAATTCTCCACTAGGAGATTGGGATTGGTCACATGTACATAGCAGCGATGCCAGCGTCAGTGAGAAGGGTGGTGCGAGGGATAGGCATGAAGATCACGAGGGACAGGGACGAAGATCTTGTAGGGTTGGCCATTGCCCACGAGCAGCAGAATGTGTTTTTCAAGTTTCTCGGAGGAAGACTCAAGACTGGAGAAGACAGTAAAGAAGCTTTCTTTCATCATTCACGCTGCTAACTTTGATTGTTTAGAGGTGGAAGGATTGAAGATGAAGCTCATGAGCAAGGTTACTTCAATGGCAGCTTCAATCTAGCCCGATTGGCAGGTACAATGGAAATACATGAAGATATGAAGGAAGAACTTTGGTTTTGTTAGTTTCCATCTTCCAGATTGGAGAGTGTGTGGCAATTTGCTAGAGACAAAATTTTGAGACGCTGCTATATCCTTACTGCCCTCCTCACATCACCAAAACAAAGGTATCAATCTTTGTCCCTTATTATTCATAACTCTTTGGTATGATCTTCTCATTTCTTTTATTATTTCTTGTGTCAGGAGTGTAAGAAGTTCTGCGTGGTTGTCCTCCCCAAAAGACAATACTTTGCTATTTCAAAGAATCTCAAACTACTGGCAGTTCCATTGTTTGAGCTCTACCATATGTACAGGTAATCAAAGAAACATTTAATGACCGACACTCCCTTTTTTTTTCTTGCTTTGAGAAATTTTTTCTCCTCCTTTGCTGATGTGAGAATCATTACTGCAGAGATATGGCCAGTGATCTCTGCCATCTTCAAGCAGCTTTCAAGGTTCACCTTCATTGCCATTAACAGTCGAACTCTGCAATGTCAAAACAAACTCTCCTGATAATCTTCAATTGAACTCTTTTGGTAGTATTAGGAGAGAAAGGCCTCTGGTATAGAATCCAATGCATGCTTAGAGCTGCAGTAGAGAATGCAGATCGGGTGTGTTTATGATGACTAGAATATGTCAACCCAAGTGAAGATTGCTGGCCATGACATGGAGGTGCTAAAGTTGTTTGATGAAGGAAACAAATGAGTTATGTGAGTAGATGGAAAGCCAGCAGTTAGTGTTAATCAACGAACTCTCTTAAAACAACAAAAATACAAAAGTGACGACAGTTTAGTCAAGATGTAGTTGCTACAGCTTGAGCTGAGAAGGAAAGAAGAAATCTGCTGCTTAGAGAAAACTATGCTTTGATGAGACAGAAAAATCTAAGATTGAAGAAGGGGTACTGAAGATTAGGGAAGAACTTGAAGACACATGGGAATTGAACAGGCTTTTCTTTAGAGAAAAAAAATACATAGCTGGCTATAGAAAAACAGATGGATGCCAGGTGTGCAAAAGTGGAAGCTGAGATGGCAGATACAATTACTACAATGAACTGAGGCTGGGCAAGGAACAAGATAGCCAATTATCTTTCTGAAGGTGATGTGACACTTGATGCTTCAGCAATGGAAATGGAACAGATTTTACAGACTTCCTTTCTGGATTGTCCACCTAAAAGCACCTAAAAGTTGGTTTAGGGTTTAGGGTTTAGGTCAATCCTTGATAAGTATTTTGCCTTTCCAAAATATCAAAGATGTCCTAAATCCTTGGTAAAGGGTATTTGTTCTTCTTCGTATATTTATTGAGCAATCAGTAGTTTATGGATATGTGCATAAAGCCATTTTTCTTTTTCACAAATAATATTGGGGCCCATATGGTGACTTACTCAAACTAACATACCCTTTATCCACCAACTCCTTAAGTTGGCATTTAAGCTTCTTGAGTTCTTTTTTGTTTAATTAATAAGGGGGAGGAACCACTACCTTAGCATCCTTGACCAACTCGATCTTATGTTCTATTAGTTGTTTGGGGGTGACCCCTTTGGTAACTCTTTTGGTATGGTATCTTGAAATTGGTCTAACACCCACTAGATCACTAAAGGTATTTTGTTTGTTCTCATCTTTTTGTTATTCTTTATTGAGAGTAAGCACAAAAATGCTACTTTAGTTCCTTTAGTGAATTGTCCTCCTGTGGATACTAGATTCAAGTAGGAGTCCCTACCTTACATTACCCTACCTTTAGATCTTGGGCCTCCACCTTAGATCATTCTTCTCAGGCATTCAATAATACCACAAGGTTTTTACATTGTTCGTACAAAGCTACCACAAATTGATTGAACTAATCCATCATAAAGATCACGTCAAATCTTGCCATATCTAACATGGTGAAATCCATATCCACTTTCCATGTCCCTACTTCAACTTTTGCTTGTCAAACTACCTCATTGGTGCTTTGGCTACCTTGAACACACTTTATAGTCTTTAGTTCACTTATAACCCACAAATTTTTCCTTTCCAATTTACTAATTTACTTTGTCTATCCGACCACCATGGCCTTGGCCTTAATTCCTGTCTATTGTACTAGCTCTTACTTGGTCCTACTTAGTTTCAGCAACTTACTGCATGAACAATAGAGCATTAGCTATCCATCCACAAATTCCCAAATTCTCTCCCAATCCCCGTCCCTAGGTTAGACTGGACTTAAAGTTCAGCTACACTCTCTGCAAGCACAGGGTTTCTTCAAGACTAATTCCTAGACCTCACTATCCTTACTATACTTTTGGAACCCCCTGCAGCCCCCTGCCCCCCCCCTTGGGAGACACACGCTTTGGGCTTTCACCCCACAACCTGTATTAGTATTCGGACTCAGTTTCGGACTGGATCTGGGACTTGATCTTGAACTCGACCTCAGACTCGGTCTCAGACTCAATCTCAGACTCGATCTTAGACTCGACCTCAGACTCTGTCTCAGACACAATCTCAAATTTAGTCTTGGACCCGATCTCAGATCTTGGACTCGGTCTCGAACATGGTCTCAGACTCGGTTTCAAACTCGATCTCGGACTCAATCTCAAACTTAGTCTCGGAGCATTTTTCTTGTTAGTGTTTTGGCTTCACATTGGATCTTGAAGGTGATTGAAGAAGAGTGTTAGTGCAATGTGGATATCCGAAGATGTGGTCTTCGTGATCAAGCCTTGGATGTTCATTTTGCACTTTGCGGATGTCAGTGTTGAAGGGTCAAAACCACGTGCGCTACAGACCCGAAGGCGCACCGAAGGTAAGCTAATTAGCATGGGTTGGTTAGGTCGACCAGGCGTTCGACTCCCCGCGGGGATGTCGAATCCATAGACGTATTCTATGGAGGTTGGGTTCGAGTTGCAACCCCCTAATAAAGCAAGGCTGGGTTCAAGTCCCGACCCCATACTAGGGCGTGGTGAGGTGAGGGGTATAGGGACACCTATATTCCGTTGTCATGGGCTCTTGGCCAGGGAGGCTAACTTAGGCACACCGCTAAGTGGGGGGATGCCCCCAGAGACATGGTCAACAAGTTGTAAGATAAAAAGAGACATTCGATGTGGGCATCAAACTTCTTCTATGGGTCGTGGAATTGTAAGGAACCGACTCCCCGAGATGTCGTAGGCTAAAGGACCCCCGAAAGCATCACCAAAATAACAAAGAGTTCATCGGATGGGACCGAGTCGAAGATCGAGTCCAAGACCGACTCTGAGACCAAGTTTGAGATAGAGTCCAGGATCGAGCCGAGGCGAAATCAGAGACCGAGATCAAGACCGAGTTCAAGACTGAGTTCGAGACAGAGTCTGAGATCCAAATCATGTCCTAGACCGAGTCCGAGGTCGAGTCTGAAGTCGAGTCTGAGATCAAGTCCGACATCGAGTCCGAGATTGAGTCCGAGACCGAATCTGAAGTCGGGTCTGAGATCGAGTTCGAGATCGAATCTGAGACTAAGTCCAAATACTAATACGGGTCAAGGGGTGAAAGCCCAAAGCATGCATCTCCCGGGGGGGGGGGGGGGGGGGGCTGCAGGGGGTTCCAAAAGTATAGTAGGGATAGTGAGGTCCAGGAACCAGTCTTGAAGGAACTCTCCAGTGGTGCTTCTAAACTGACTTGAGGTTGAGACTGGGGTCGAGGGGGCTTGGGTGGGAGTGAGCATGGGCTTGGGTGGTGCTGGAGGGGCCACCCAGGGAAGTGCTCAAGAGTAGCTCCCACTCCCGAAAGTGAAACCGATTGTGGTGCTCTCAGTTCATGTGGAGTGGTGCCCCACTTGAGTACCTTGTGGCTCATTGGTCCTCGCCCTTCCTAGGGGCTTGGGCCTTCCCTTTGGGATGGAAGTGGGGGGATAGAGGTACCCACACCGGGCCGTTAGGCCACGGTGTTTTGCCCCGATGTCCCGAAGCAAGTGTTGCACCCAAGGCTTGGGATTTAGAGGGTCCCATGATCAAGTCTTGTTGTACCAAGGGGTGTTAGGAACCTGGAGGCTTGGTGTGCTTGGCTGCTTGTGCCTACTAGGAGTGTAGCCGAACCTTAAGTCTAGTCTAACCCGAGGAGGGGGATTGGGAGAGATTTGGGAATCCGTGGATTGAAGGCTAACTCTCCGTTGCTCATGCAGTGAGTAGCTAAAACCAAATAGGACCAAGTAGGAGCTGGTACAATAGGCGAGAACCTTGGCGAGGGAACTTAGCACAAGCCAAGGCAGTGTTGGTCGGATAGACGAGGTAAGTTGGCAAATTGGAAAGGAAAAATTTGTGGCTTACATTTGGCTCCTTTGCTAAACATGGATCCCAACCTCGTCGTGTTCCCCTTTCGCAGGTTATCATTGAAACGCACCTTGATAGCCACATCTAATACTTCTTTGTAGTTGGTTGGGTTCCAATGCATCACCTTGCCGCGAGCCCAGGTTTGTAAGCTTGATATGAAGGCATGAAATGCATTTATATCACCCATATCCATGACAAGTATCCTTTTTGCCATAAACCCATTCACATACTCTTGAATGGTTTCAATCTCCTTTAGCCTACTCAGCTCATCCCTTAGATGCAAAGTGGCATTTGGAGGAATGTAAGTTGTGCGGATCTTTGCCTTCATCATTTCCTAAGTGGCCACTGGTCATTTGTTGGCCTCTGTCATTTTCCACCAAGACTTGGCATTATTTGCCAACTATGGTTTTGCACATGGGACCTTTTCCGAACTCGGTAGTCGCAATGCTTGAAAGTAGTCCTCTATATTGTAAAACCAATCTTCCACCACCTTAAAGTCATTCACTCCCTTAAAGACCGATGGGGGCTTTGGTTTGTACTTAGGAACTACTTGAGGGACTGATTCCACTGCGGTTTTTTCAACCTTGTTTGGTACTGCCTTAGTCCCTGCCAAAGGTCCGCACTTTCTGCGTTGCCAACATCTGTAGTCTTTCACTTTTTCTTTTGCTTCTCGTCACACTTTAGCTTAAGAATAAGAGTCTTCAGCAGGGCATTGGTCTGTGCCAAGTGTCCTTCTAGAATGTCCAATCGAGCCTTAGACGACCGAACCTGACCATCGGACTCCTATTTGGAAGTTTCCTTATTGGAGTCCTCCTCATGCAAGGATTCCTCATCCATAGCCCAAGGGAAGGTCCCCCTAGGGAAGGGGAGGACCAATGAGCCACATGGTACTCAAGTGGGGCACCACTCCACATGAGCTGGGAGCACCGTTGTCGGTTTCCCTTCCGGGAGTGGGAGTTGCTCTTGAGCACTTCCTGGGGTGGCCCCTCCAGCACCACCCAAGTCCATGCTCACTCCCACCTAAGGCCCTTTAGCCCCAGTCTCAACCTCAAGTCAGTTTGGAAGCACCACTAGAGAGTTCCTTCAAGATTAGTTCTTAGACCTCACTATCCCTACTATACTTTTGGAACCCCCTACACCCCCTCTCCCCCTGGGAGAAACATGTTTTAGGCTTTCACCCCTCGATCTGTATTAGTACTAGGACTTAGTCTCGGACTCGATCTCAGACCTGACCTTGGACTCAACCTCGGACTTGATCTCGGACTCAACCTCGGACCCGATCTTGGACTTGACCTCAGACTCGACGTCAAACTCGGTCTCAAATTCGATCTCAAATCTCGGACTCTGTCTCGAACTCGGTCTCAAACTCGGTCTCGCACTCGGTCTCAGAGTCAACCTCAGACTCAATCCCGGACTCTATCTCAAACTCAGTCTCAGAGTCAGTCTTGGACTCAATCTCATACTTGGTCCCATCCAATGAACTCTTTATCATTTTGGTTATGCTTTCGGGGATCCTTTAGCCTACAACACCTTGGGGAGTTGGTTCCTTACAAATAATAAAGGCCAACAAAGGACTGATGGCCACTTGAGAAGTGATGAAGGTGAGGATTTATGCATTTTATGTTCCTCCAAATGCTACTCTGCACCTAAAGGATGAGCTGAGTAGGCTAAAGTAGATAGAAAACATTCAAGAGTATATGAATGGGTTTATGGCCAAAAGGATCCTTGTCACGGATATGGGTGACATGGATGCATTCCATGCCTTTATATCAGGCTTACAAACCTCGGCTCAAGGCAAGGTGATGCAGTAAAACTTAACCAACTATAAGAAAGCATTATATACAGCTATAAAGGTGCATTTTAATAATAACCTATGAAAAGGGAACACCAACGGGGTCAAGGTCCACATTCAAAAAAGGAGCTAAACTAAGAGGAACATATGGTAAAGGGAAATTTAAGAGGAGTTCACACATAGTCTAGCAAGCCCGATTAATGGTGCAGTGGCTAGGTAATGTAAGGAACCAACTCCCTGAGATGTTGTAGGCTAAAGGATCCCTGAAAGTGCAACTGAAATGATAAAGAGTTCATTGGATGAGACCGAGTCTAAGATCAAGTTCGAAACTGAACATGAAAAATCAAGGTCCAAGGAAAATTCCTCATCACTCGAAGTAACTATGCCACTTCTACTAACACAAGTGTTAGTGATGTCAATGCCCCAACTACACATCTTCTCCATCCAACAATCTACTCCAAGTGCTAATGGATCAACCGACAAGTCATAGCAAGTGAATGCTATAACCCTTTTCCAATACCTGATGGGCAAACTCAAGTAAGCAAGGTACCAACTTAAGCTTAGCATAATGGACCACCATTGAGAATCCAGTCAAAGCTACTACAATGCTACTTCGTGCAAGTAGACTAGCTTCTCCATCAACCACTTTGGGGTTGATCAACATTTACCCAAGCAACTTCGTAAACACATTGCTCATTATCATATGGATAATATGATATAAATCACAATGACTTGATCGTCAATCAAGCAATACTATGAGCAATGCCCATGTCATTACTTTAAAGGTTTATGTGAATATCAAGTGTCAACTCGATTTGACAAAATGCAACATAAATGCCACACTCCACCGATAGAGATTTACAACACCCAACATCACTAACTTTTGTTCACAACACAGATAAGCTCATGCCACTCTTTTTCTGACCAAACTCAAAACTAATCCAACACCAAGCTACTCAAGGAGCAATAGCAAGGTTCCTCGAAAAAGAATTGAGCATTGCAACCCAAGTCTTCCAATAGCAAGTTTAGACAAAATGGTTTAGCGCTTCAGCGCTATCCATCCCACAACTCACCATTGTAAGACCACCATCTCCAACATGCATCAAGATAGGGACTCTTGATTGCATGATGTGAACACAAGTAATGAGTTAACACCTCGTTGCAGATCATCTCTCCAAGAAGAGAAAATGATTTACGTATTTGATCCTTCGTCCCCGATGACTCTCTTTTCGGTCTCATCTTTTGACCAAACCTCAAGCTTGCTTTCGCACTGCTTTCAGTTCAATCAAAGAAAAGTTTATGAGAAAGCACGGCCATGACTACTTGAACCAATAGACTAATCCCTATAGTCTTAATTGTTCCACTTATAATCATGCCTAGGAAGGATCCACTAGTGCCGTGCTAAACAGCTACGGACCAGCCTATTTGCCACTCATAACAAACCCAGGGAAAGTTTATTTGCACCCATGGTACATGGAACAACTCATGGAACCACCGATAGGCTAACATTAATCCTGCCAACTCAAAGTGTAACCTCGAGTTGCTAATGTGCCTCACTCACGAGCTCAAGCTTAAACTCGTGCTACCGGAACAACTCAAATCCATCCTATGAGCCCAAGCGCAAGCTCTCATCATAAGGTACAATAAGGTAACAATATCCATACCCAAGGAACCAATGCGAAGTCTTTGCACCAAAACGTGTACCCACTCGGATCATCGTTTTCATCTTTGCGTATGCAACGAGACTAGTTGCCCAATCTCATTGAATAGTACTCGCTGAGACTCACCCTCTGATACCAAATGTAGCGCACGTGGTTTTGACCCTTTATCCTATAGTGATTTACCATAGGATAACACCACGAAGCGGAACCTAAACCCTCTTTGTGCCATGTGATAGATGCCATGTGTCACATGCCATGTGTCCATGCCATGTGGCCATAGGAACCCAAGGTTCAGGGCCTTGGGCCACTGAACGAAGGAACGGTGCCAAACTCCCAAGCGTGACGCTAAGGAGTGATGGAACCGGACCACGGAGCAACTCCCGAGCATATAGCCCAAGGAGCAAAGGGACAGGAGCCCGGAGCGACTTGGAACAGTCCTGGAGCAACCAGCATCCCAATGCCAGGACCAGCACGCAAAACAGAGCCAAACGGAGTCCAGTGCTATTTCGGCATACCGGTGGCCTAACGTGAGAGTATGGGTACTCCACCAGCTAGCATGGAATGGAACTTGGGCTTAGACCCAAGCCGGACACAGAACAAGGACAGGCACCCAAGCGGGAGCTAGACTATGCCTCAGGTTGGTTGGCCATGCCCGACCTACGCACTATCCCTACTATACATTTGGAACCCCCTATAGCCCCCCCCCCCCCCCCCCCCCCCCCTTGAGGAACACATGCTTTGGGCTTTCACCCCAAGCTTCCCTTAGTATCAGGAGTTAGTCTCTGGGAAAAGCTCGAAATTTACTAAATATGGAATGTCCCTAGATTGTGAATTTGGACATGGGACGAACACCATTGTGTTCAGACCGATCTCTACATTCTGTAGATATGCCAAAGGAGCAAATCTGGACACTTTCCATACATAGCATTTGGGACCGAAATGAGACTAACACAAAGGGCATGATAGCGAGGGTGTTTGGTAGATATGGTAAGCTATCATGTAGCGATATTTAGGGACTAATCTCAATACGCGAGGGTTCTTGTCACTAGCAAGTGCAAGACAAAACGAGACGAGAACTCCTTACCGGGCTAAGTATGCTTAGCTAATAACACGTAGGAATTCCGTCCTTATGCTCGTCCGGTCTAAGTACACTCGAAATGCCCAGTTAACTCCACTAACACAAGAGGGACTGATAAAGGGTCCAGCAATACTGACCTTCTGCCATCGTGGCAGTAAGGTAAGAGTGTCCGTAAGGACTGGCCGACAGGTAACTTTTGATACCCGAAGTCACATTCGCGATAGGGTCCCAACATATGCCATTGCTCAATTTCACAAATTGATATTTTTAATTGAACTTTGCATAAATACATAGAGTTTTGCCTTGCAGAAATTCTTCCACTAAATCTCGCGCGTTCGCTAGGTTCTCCTTCGGTTCCCATGTTGCTTCGTAGTGTGGAAATCCTTTCTATTTCACATGGAATTCTCTCACCTTGTGTCCTTGTCGCTTGCTCTTGTGCGCATTGAGGATGGCCTTGACTTCGTATTCCTCTTCCCCTTGGATAACCTCAGGTAAAGGTCTCACTTGGTCCTTGCGAAGCAGTGTAAGCGACTAATTTTTCCATTCTACTTTAGTCACTTAACCACACCTCCGACCACTTGGAGGAGTCTCATTCACAACCTCCATCAGTCCAATTTAGGACTTGGGACTTGCTAGCCCCAAGAATGGCATCCATGCCACTCAACACTTGCACCTGGTCCAAGTGCTCCACGTGTCCGGTCCCAAGACCGACACCCAAAGGTTCCACTGACGTCTCGGCCCGTTACGCTAAGGCCATGCCCATTCACCTTTGCTGCACTAGTGGTCCAATACCACTTGCATCACCATCCCGTCTCTCCAAGACTTGGCCATCTGTCCACGAGTGGTCATCCTAGATCCACACCTTAGCATCCTTAGGATGCCCACAGACGTGGGGAATCGCCTTCCCCAAAGTCCCTTTGTCAGTTCCTACCAAGTCCCTTCCTACCCCTGGCCGTGTTTGCTAACACTGCCACTGGATCGAGGCCAACAGGCCCGACCACTAAGTCCCACGGTCCTCTGGGACTTCCTCCCCACACGACTGTGTCCTTGGTCACTACTCCAAAGGACTGCTCCTCTTCCTTTCCACAGTCTAGGCCTTTGGGACAACATTTCGGAACACCGTGGCCTTACGCGAGCCACCTGGGTACTCTCCCCGCCTTTCGCCTTTAGGTGCTCTAGCCATGGGCTTAGAGCGAGGTTCCGTTGAGCCACGCCTGGTATCCAAGTAGGTAGTGCGCTTTAAAAATAAGTTGGTGCACCGGCGTGGGGAGTCACGCCAGGCATCTTGTGTGATGCCGTCCGTAGATGCATATACGGAGGTTGGGTTCGAGTCCCGACCCTCTAGTGCTTGGGTTCGAGTCCCAAATCACTAGGGCATGGTGATGGTTTGGAATATGAGGACACTCATATTTCGGTGGTCATGGACTCTCAGTGGGGAGACTGGTTTGGGCACACCGCCAAGCGAGGGATGCCTCAGAGTCGTGATGCACGGTTAGATTGCTTAGTGTGAAAGCTCAGCATATCTAACTTGAACACTTTGGTGCAAGTGGCACCAAGATCGTGGTGAGTGAGATGGGGACACCTAATCTCAGTTGCTATGAACCCTTGGCCGTAAGGGCTAGCTTGGGTGCACTGCCAAGTGTGGGGGATGCCCTCGGGGTTATAGTCAACAACTTGGAGGTCTAGAAAACCAAGTACCTTTTGGCAACTCTGTTAAGGTGCCAAGGTGAGATCACTAGATGATCTTATGGCCAGATAAGGACAAGGTCCTTGGTTGGCTAAGGAATGAAGTTCCTGGTTCAAAATGTTGAAATTGAACTGTTTAAGGTGGTGTGGCTTGGTCGTGATAACCAAGTGGGAAGAGCACCTAAGGGAAATAAACTATGTCCGTGTGATGGCATAGTGAGTTCGAGGAAAGTAGTCTCTATAAAAGACCCATGGGAGGGTCACGAAGTTGGGCCGTGGATAGAGCCCATAGCAGAAGATGCTAAAGAGACGTACTAGGGGTGAACATCCTCCGGACTTGGCAAAGAAGAGTCTTTGCTATGGAACCGAAACAATACCTCAAGGAGGGAGGTAGAGATTTGATGTTGCTTGGTGCAACAATCAACGGATAGGAGCAAAAGATGAGTGGCCAAGATAGGGCCGTGGAATCCCTTGGAAGGAATCCAAGTGACAAAGTTAGGCGAGGAACACTAATGTGTTGGACGCTAACAAGTTGTGGGAAAGGAAGTGTGTTTCCAAGGAGGGATTCCAAAATGCTCTGATTTGGCGAAAGTGGAAGCTCTAAGGGAGGGAGCGGTAAGGTAGCCAAATGATAGGGCCATGAACAGCCCTAGCACAAAGTATGATAACTGGAACTTTGGCACGAAATAAAAGAGAGGATGATGGTGCCCTCGAGTAGAGAACTTCCTAGGATGGGAAGTGGAGTTGCACAAAAGGTGCAAGGCAAGGTGTTGGAGACACCTAGGAAATTGACTCCAAGAAGTCAAAATTCAAAGTTCCAAAGTGCAAAGGTTATATCGATGGAAATTGAGACTACTCGAGAAGGAGTAGTGGGATTGACTTAGAGAAGGGTCTCTAAGAGGTTTAACGAGAACTAAACCAATAAAAGGAGAGAACCATTACATGTGGTCCAATTAGTCTCTAAGTTGGAGAGACTACGCTCCTTAAAGGATGGACAAGGCATGGTGAGCCTTTGGTGTCAAACCATAGACAAAGATTGGCTAGGTGCCAAGGATGGAAATGGTAACACGTGTGGGTGTTACTTTATGAAAGGGTTTACCGTTCGATGAGGACATCGAACTTCGTCCATGGGTGGTGGAGTTGTGAGACACAAAATCCCTAGGCCCCAAAGTGGAGCCGGAAAGGGTGCCACGTGGTAGTGGCTGAAGCGAGAGCCAAACGAGCGTAACACGTTTCGACCAAAAGCTCCGACTTGAAAAGTCAAGAGTGGGAGTGGAACTCCCAAAAGAAGTGCTCAAGGAACGAGCACGGAGCGAGCAAAAAGCGAGGCTCCAAAAAGGGACCCAAAAGGACCAACACATGACACGTGGAAGTGTCTGAGATGGACTCGAGTTAGAGTCCGAAGTGGAGTCTGAGATGGACTCGAGTTGGAGTCCGAAGTGGAGTCCGAGATGGACCCGAGTTGGAGTCCGAAGTGGAGTCCGAGATGGACCCGAGTTGGAGTCCGAAGTGGAGTCCGAGATGGACCCGAGATGGAGTCCGAGGTGGACCCGAGATGGACCTGAAATGGAGTCCGAGATGGAGTCCGAGGTGGACCCGAGATGGACCCAAAATGGAGTCCGAGATGGACCCGAGATGGACTCCGAGATGGACCCGAAATGGAGTCCGAGATGGACCCGAGATGGAGTCCGAGATGGACCCGAGATGGAGTCTGAGATGGAGTCCGAGATGGAGTCCGAGATGGAGTCCGAAGTCGAGACCGAGACCGAGACCGAGACCGAGATCGGGACTGAGAACGAGACCGAGGCCGAGGCCGAGGCCGAGTCCGAGTCCGAGTCCGAGTCCGAGTCCGAGTCCGAGTCCAAGTCCGAGTCCGAGTTCGAGTCCGAGAGGGTGAAAGCCCAAAGCGTTCGTCTCCCAGACCCTGGGGGGTTTGGTGAGCTCCAAAAGTATAGTAGGGGGAGGACTGCAGTGGAGCCAGTTTGGCCAAGAAAGGCCAGTTTGGCCCAGGAAGGCCGGACCCAGTGTTGGGTGATGAGCTGCCCACTGGGAAGTCCAAGACTAGAGTGAACACGGACTGACAAGTGGGGTAGCTTGGTGAAGTGTTCAAGAGCCGGCTCTAGTTCCCCCGGGAGATCGACTAGCCGATGCTCCCAATCCAAGTGTGGGTGGCACTACCTACTTGGATACCTGGTGTGGCTCAACGGAACCCGCTCTAAGCCCATGGCTAGAGCACCCAAGGGCAGAAGGCGAGGAGAGTACCCAGGTGGCTCGTGTAAGGCCACGGTGTTCCGAAATGTTGTCCCAAAGGCCCAGACTGTGGAAAGGAAGAGGAGCAGGCCTCTGGGGTAGTGACCAAGGACACAGTCGTGTGGTGAGGAAGTCCCAGAGGACTGTGGGACTTAGTAGTCTTGGGTAGCTACCTTCTACCCGTTCAACCAGTTATTTTGCACCTCTTGCTTAGTTGCCTCATAGTTGTCAAGTCCTACAACTCATTGCTTGGTGCTTTCACACCTCCATCATTATCTGGGTCACCACACTCCAACTGCATACTCTGCAACTTAGGCTATGCCATTCCCATTTCCATTGGGATTCCTTTGGCAAGGGGTTCTCATGAACCCATCAACATAGCCTCAAGGTATCACACCTTGGCACATTTGGTGTCTCCACACCATCGGCTCCACGAGCCTACCTCTATGACATTTCCCTTTCGTGTCTAAGTCTTTGCCAAGACCAACACCGCTCTTTCTCATGCCAACCATCCGTTAGCACTGCACCATAGAGGTCACACACAACTTTATGTCAAAGTTGTTTTCTTCTGGGAACACCTTTTCCATAATTTTTGCATGGCACATTTTGCCATCGATGAGATACCCTCTGTTCTCATCCTTGGATCCTATGATCCCCCCCCATCCTTTGTGGGGTACAACACACCTCAGTCCAAATGCTTCTATCAGTCCTTTTAGGACCATCCCTTGACTCTACTTGAGTCATCCAGCAGTTTTGGACTTGGTTAATCCATAGACCCGTAAGGTCCTACTTGTGAGGCACTAGCTCACTGGAATACACTTCTTGCATTCCTGTCCTACTCAAAAGGACTATTTTCACAAGTGTTACTCCGACACTTGATTTTGTTCTCTGGGGGCAACTTTTGCCCCTTAGGACTACTTGTCCATGTGATGAGAATACCACTCATCTCTAAGTACACCCCCCAACTCCTTGGGTTGTTCCAGCATTTATTAAAGGTAACCCCGGCTACCATTTCAAGGACTTGAGTCCTCTTCCGTATTTGACCTTCCACGGTCATTACCTTTGGTCTCACATTCATGAGCACCAACTTCAACTATATGAGGATAATCTTGTGACTCCTTTATTGTTTTGGAGTCTCTATCTTTCCCGTGATCCCAACTTTAGTTGTTTACCACAACAACCTTAGCCAATTTGCTGAGACAAATGCTCATCTGGATCACATCCTCAACTCAATGAGGAAAACCTTGCACTATTCCCAAGATCCCAAAGTCGTTCCATTATTGGCCCTTTTCTATCCACCACCTCGTCTACAAGTTCACACATGAACAGTAATGGAGAGCCATGTCTTCCCGACTTGCTACTCCTCAAGGATAGGCCCACTCCTCAGACCTTCCGATGCCAACGCTAGTGGTGATATACTTGAGCACCAATAAAAGTCAGACTAAGGAACAGCTCCGATACCAAGTTGTAAGCGACTAATTTTTCCATTCTACTTTAGTCACTTAACCACACCTCCGACCACTTCGAGGAGTCTCATTCACAACCTCCATCAGTCCAATTTAGGACTTGGGACTTGCTAGCCCCAAGATGCCACTCAACACTTGCACTTGGTCCAAGTGCTCCACATGTCCGGTCCCAAGACCGACACCCAAAGGTTCCACTGACGTCTCGGCCCGTTACGCTAAGGCCATGCCCATTCACCTTTGCTGCACTAGTGGTCTAATACCACTTGTATCACCATCCCGTCTCTCCAAGACTTGGCCATCTGTCCACGAGTGGTCATCTTAGATCCACACCTTAGCATCCTTAGGATGCCCACAGACGTGGGGAATCGCCTTCCCCAAAGTCCCTTTGTCAGTTCCTGCCAAGTCCCTTCCTGCCCCTGGCCGTGTTTGCTAACACTGCCACTGGGTCGAGGCCAACAGGCCCGACCACTAAGTCCCATGGTCCTCTGGGACTTCCTCCCCACACGACTGTGTCCTTGGTCACTACCCCAGAGGACTGCTCCTCTTCCTTTCCACAGTTTGGGCCTTTGGGACAACATTTCGGAACACCGTGGCCTTACGCGAGCCACCTGGGTACTCTCCCCACCTTTCGCCTTTAGGTGCTCCAGCCATGGGCTTAGAGCAAGGTTCCGTTGAGCCACGCCTGGTATCCAAGTAGGTAGTGCCACCCACACTTGGACTGGGAGCATCGGCCAGTCGATCTCCCAGGGAAACTAGAGCCGGCTCTTGAACACTTCACCAAGCTACCCCGCTTGTCGGTCCGTATTCACTCTAGTCTTGGACTTCCCAGTGGTCAGTTCATCACCCAACACTGGGTCTGGCCTTCCTGGGCCAAACTGGCCTTTCCTGGCCAAACTGGCTCCACTGCAGTCCTCCCCCTACTATACTTTTGGAGCTCACCAAACCCCCCAGGGTCTGGGAGACGAACGCTTTGGGCTTTCACCCTCTCAGGCTCCGGACTCGGACTCGGACTCGGACTCGGATTCGGATTCGGATTCGGACTTGGGCTCGGGCTCGGTCTCGGCCTCGGCCTCGGTCTCGGTCTCGGTCCCGATCTCGGTGTCGGTCTCGGTCTCGGTCTCGGTCTCGGTCCCGGTCTCGGTCTCGACTTCGGACTCCATCTCGGACTCCATCTCGGACTCCATCTCGGACTCCATCTCGGGTCCATCTCGGGTCCATCTCGGACTCCATCTCGGACTCCATCTCGGGTCCATCTCGGACTCCATCTCGGACTCCATTTCGGGTCCATCTCGGACTTCATCTCGGACTCCATTTCGGGTCCATCTCGGACTCCATCTCGGACTCCATCTCGGACTCCATCTCGGACTCCATCTCGGGTCCATCTCGGGTCCATCTCAGACTCCATCTCGGACTCCATTTCGGGTCCATCTCGGGTCCATCTCGGACTCCACTTCAGACTCCAACTCGGGTCCACCTCGGACAACGAAGTGCTTGAGGAACGAGATGGAGTCCGAGATGGAGTCCGAGATGGAGTCCGAGGTCGAGACCGAGACCGAGTCCGGGACCGAGACCCAGACCGAGTCTGAGTCCGAGTCCGGAGCCTGAGAGGGTGAAAGCCCAAAGCGTTCGTCTCCCAGACCCTGGGGGGTTTGGTGAGCTCCAAAAGTATAGTAGGGGGAGGACTGCAGTGGAGCCAGTTTGGCCAGGAAAGGCCAGTTTGGCCCAGGAAGGCCGGACCCAATGTTGGGTGATGAGCTGCCCACTGGGAAGTCCAAGACTAGAGTGAACATGGACCGACAAGCGGGGTAGCTTGGTGAAGTGTTCAAGAGCCAGCTCTAGTTCCCCCGGGAGATCGACTGGCCGATGCTCCCAGTCCAAGTGTGGGTGGCACTACCTACTTGGATACCAGGCGTGGCACAACGGAACCTCGCTCTAAGCCCATGGCTAGAGCACCTAAAGGCAAAAGGCGGGGAGAGTACCCAGGTGGCTCGCGTAAGGTCACGGTGTTCCGAAATGTTGTCCCAAAGGCCCAGACTGTGGAAAGGAAGAGGAGCAGTCCTCTGGGGTAGTGACCAAGAACACAGTCGTGTGGGGAGGAAGTCCCAGAGGACTGTGGGACTTAGTGGTCGGGCCTGTGGGTCTCGGTCCAGTGGCAGTCAGTGTTGGCAAACACGGCCAGGGGCAGAAAGGGACTTAGTGGGGACTGACAGAGGGATATTGGGGAAGGCTATTCCCCTTGTCGGTGGGCATCCTAGGGATGCTAAGGAGTGGATCTGAGATGACCACTCACGGATGGTTTCCCTAGTCTTGGAGAGCCAAGACGGTGATGCAAGTGGTGTTGGACTACCAGTGTGGCAAAGGTGATTGGGCATGGCCTTAGCGTAACGGGCTGCTATGTCGGTGGTACCTTTGAGTGTCGGTCACGGGATCGGACACGTGGAGCACTTGGACCAAGTGCAAATGTTGAGTGGCATGGATGCCATTCTCGGGGCTAGCAAGTCCCAAGTCCTGGATTGGACTTATGGAGGTTGTGAATGAGACTCCTCCAAGTGGTCAGAGGTGTGGTTAAGTGACTAAAGTAGAATGAAAAATTTAGTCGCGGACGAAGTTCGATGTCCTCATCGAACGGTGAACCATTTTATAAAGTAACACCCGCATGTGTTACCATTTCCATCCTTGGTACGTAGCCAATATTTGTCAATGGTGTGACATTGAAGGCTCACCATGCCTTCTCCATATTCGTCAATGGTTGGGCATTGAAGGCTCACCATGCCTTTTTGCATATCCTCTAAGGAGGGTAGTCTCTCCAACTTAGAGACTGATTGGACCACATATAGTGGTTCTCTCCTTTTATTGGTTTAGTTCTCGCTAAACCTCTTAGAGTTCACGTGGAATACTGGGTGCATCTTCCCCATCTCTCGAGGAAGTCGGAGACGGTAAGCCACTTTACCGATTCGTGACTCAATCTCGTAAGGCCCCACGAACCTGCTTAAGGAACTGAAGATCACTTCATTTACAGGAATACCTGCATTTTTACCTTTGGGTCAACTTCTAGCTGATCCCACTTGGTAGCCTGAGGTTCTTGGTGTTCAACCACACCTTCTCCCCAGCTTGGAACTCTACATCCTGACGCTTCTGGTTCGCGTACTTGGTTTGCCTTTGTTGAGCTTGTTCTAAGGAATCCCTCACTAGATTTCAGATGTTGAGTCTTTCCACCGTGAATGCTTCCACTACGGGTAACTCTCCATGATACTCGGCCACGCCGAGTTCCACAGGACCTTCAATAGCTCGCCCATTGATGACTTCCCATGGACTCACCCCGATACTCGAATGTGGTGAGTTGTTATAACACATTTCCGCAAATCCCAAATGACTTACCCAATCGGTCTGGTCTCCCAAGACATAGCATCACAAATAATCCTCTAGCTGCCTATTCACCCTTTCCGTTTGTCCGTCTGTCAAGAAGTGTTAGTGCCATCAAACTTGACTTAATACCCCATACCTATCTGTGGGTGGTAGGCTGTGCTGAATTTCAACTTGGTGCGATACTATTCTAGGAGAGTTCTCCAGAACCTACTAGTGAAGATCTTATCTTGATCTGAGATAATCTCTTTTGGACTTCCCCGCACTCGAACCACTTGTTCGAAGAACAGCTTTGCTACACCTTTCGCATCCACTTCCGTTGTGGTGGGTATGAAATGTGCCATCTTCAAAAATCGGTCCACCACCATGAATATCGCATCAAACCCCTCGCTTGGGGGGAGTCCCGTGATGAAGTCCATCGTAAGACATTTCCATGGACGATCTGGAATTGGGATGCTTTGCAACAAGCCCCCACTGGCCTTAGTCACGGCTTTGACCTGCTGACATGTTGGGCATGTCTTTATATAGTCTTGGACATCCTTAGCTATATCTGGCAAGTGATACTTCCTCTTGAGTAAGCCCATCATCTTGGACACTCCACCGTGTCCCGCAAGAGGTCCATCATGACACTCTTCTAAGGCTACCTTCCTTAGTTCCCCTTCTGGAACATACACCCTCGTTTGCTTGTAATAGATGATTCCGTTGCGTTTTGCATAGCCCGTTTTCTCTTTCATTGGCAGCTCACCTCTCTAGTGAGCTTCTCGTGCCTCTAGATTCCTTAGCAACACTTCTTGTGCTAGACCATCATTCTTATATGCTGTCCGCACATCATCCCAAAAGGTTGCTGTTGCACTGGATATCGCCAACTTCAAGCTCGCTTTTCGACTTAGTGCATCTGCCATGATGTTGCTCTTCCCAGGCTTCCCAAGCTTCCCTACTCTTGAATAATGTCTGATAAACTTTCGGTAGTAGTTGCATAGCCCCAAGAATGCCCTCAACTCATGTACATTCGATGGTTGCTCTCATTCCTGGATCGCTTGGACCTTCTCTAGGTCCACCTTGAGCCCGTCCTGGCCCACCACATGCCCGAGAAACTTTAACTCTTGTTGAACAAAGTCACATTTGCTCTCTTTAGCATACAGTTTGTGTTCCCTTAGTTTCTCAAACACCTTCGCCAAGTGTTCGGCATGCTCCTCTAGTGTCTCGCTATAGATCAGGATGTCGTCGATATAGACGACCACAAAGTGATCTAGATAGGGTACAAAGACGTGGTTCATCAGCGCCGAAAACGTTGCCGGCGCATTACATCATATCCCGAAGGGCATCACCAGAAACTCAAAGCTCCCATACCTCATTCGACAGGTTGTCTTCTCGACATCTTCCTTGGCTACCCTAATCTGGTAGTATCCTAACCTTAGGTCAATCCTCGAGAAGTATTTTGCCTTTCCCAACCTATCGAACAGGTCCTCATTCCTTGGCAAAGGGTACTTGTTCTTCTTTGTATACTTGTTAAGCAACCGGTAGTCTATGCACATGCGCATAGATCCATCTTTTATTTTCACAAATAGCACCGGCGCCCCATACGGCGACTTGCTCAACCTAACATACCCTTTGTCCACCAACTCTTTTAGTTGGCGCTTGAGCTCCTCGAGTTTTCTTTCGTTCAAACAATAGGGTGGACAAACCATTGCCTTACCACCATCGACTAGCTCAATCTTATGTTCTATCGGTCGGGCGGGGGGCAACCCCGCCGGTAGCTCCTCCGGCATGGTATCCTGGAATTGGTCCAACACCCGTTGGATCACTAAAGGCCCTTCTTTTATTCCTGTCTTTTTGTCACTCTTCACCGAGAGTAAGCACAAAAATGCTGCCTTGGTTCCTTTAATGAGTTGTCCTCTCGTGGACACCAGGTTTAAGCAGGAATCTTTGGCCTTGCTTTGCCCTACCTTTAGATCTTGGGCCTCCACCCTAGATCTTCTTCCTTGGGCATTCGCCAGTACCACAATGTTTCTACTTTGTCCATGCAGGGTTACCACGAACTGATTGAACCAATCCATTCCGAAGATCACGTCAAATCCCGCCATATCCAACACGGTGAAATCTATGTCCACCTTCCAAGTCCCCACTTCGACTCTCGCTTGTCAAAGTACCTCATGGGTGCTTTGGCTACCTTGAACAAACTCTATAGTCCTTGGTTCACCTAGCCGCTGCACCGTTAGTCCGGCTTGCCGAACTATGTTTGCAGCCACAAAATTATCCGAAGCACCCGTGTCAATAAGGATCTTAACAAAGCTACCTCCGAGCTTCCCCTGGAGGGCTAGTAGATGTCGCGAACGACTCTCTACCAAAGTTGCTTGTGTAATGAGTAACTTTGAGTTAGGGACTGGATCACATACCTCAGTTCAGACTTCACCCGACTTGATGGCCATATTGACTCTGACCTTCTTCGGGTAGGGACATTCGCTTGAAAAGTGTCCCACTTCACCGCAGTTGTAGCATATGTTGTTTCCCACGCTACTATACGACTTGACCTTCTTATCCGTGGGTTTGTCTCTTTTCGCTTGACTCCCCCACGTACTCGCTCGCTGGCCACCGGATTTGCCTTTCCGTAGCTAGTAGTCAAGTCAGATAGTAGTGTGGGAAACAACATATGCTTCAATTGCGGTGAAGCGGGACACTTTTCGAGAGAATGTCCCTACCCAAAAAAGGCTAGAGCCAATATGGCCATTAAGTCGGGTGAAATCTAAACTGAGGTACGTAATCTAGTCCCTAGCTCAAAGTTACTCATTACAGAAGCAACTTTGGTAGAGAGTCATTCATGACATCTACTAACCCTCTAAGGGAAGCTCGGAGGTAGCTTTGTTAAGATCCTTATTGATACGGGTGCTTTGAATAATTTTGTGGCTGTAGACATAGTTCGGCAAACCAAACTAACGATGTAGCGACTAGGTGAACCAAGGACTATAAAATTTGTTCAAAGTAGCCAAAGCACTGATGAGGTACTTTGACGAGCGAGAGTTGAAGTAGGGACATGGAAAGTAGACATGGATTTCACCATTTTGGACATCGTGGGGTTTGATGTAATCTTCAGGATGGATTGGTTCAATTGGTTCATAATAGCCCTACATGGACAAGGTAGGAACCTTGTGGTACTAGCGAATGCTCAGGGAAAATGATCTAGGGGGGAGGCCCAAAATCTGAAGGTAGGGCAATGTAAAGCCAAAGACTCCTACTTAAACCTAGTGTCCACAAGAGGACAACTCACTAAAGGAACCAAGGCAACATTTTTATGCTTACCCTCGGCGAAGAGTGACAAAAAGACGGGAATGGAATAAGTACCTTTAGTGATTTAACGAGTGCTAGACCAATTCAAAGATACCATGCCCGAGGAGCTACTGGTGGGGTTGCCCCTCGCACGACCGATAGAAGATAAGATTGAGCTAGTCGATGGTGCTAAAGCAGTGGTTTGTCCACCCTATTGTTTGAATGAAAGAGAACTCGAGGAGCTCAAGCGCCAACTAAAAGAGTTGGTGGAAAAAGGGTATGTTAGGTTGAGCAAGTCACTATATGGGGCACCAGTGTTATTTGTGAAAAAGAAAGATGGATCAAGCTCTATTTCATTAAAGTGGGAATTGTCATTATCCCACTTGTAAAATAAGGTTTCCAAACCTTTATATAGTATATAAATATAACAAAATTCAACTGCATTGAGGCACATGCCATTTTATTTTAAACAAGGAAATGTCTACTCAATCACTTCTCCTCCCCCTGCCACTGCTTCACCTCTCTCTTCTCTTTGTCATCATCGTCCAATTTCTTTCCATCCTTTTAATATTGGCTCAGTTGCTCCGAGTCTAGGTGGAGCCCAAGTCCCCATTCAATCTTTACTTTTATACCATGCATGATTGGATATTCCAAAGCATCTTGTATTTCCAAAAATGCCAGATGTTTAGCTAAATAAAGAATGGTATGCAATGTCCTTCTTGATGACCCTGCAAAGAAGCATCTCGATCAAACACCACATGAGACCACACGAGCCTTACAGTGTTTCAGGGGCATTTGCCATAGATCCGACCGTTATTTTGCTCCAAGATTCTACAGTTTGGTGTGCACTGACCTTTCCATCGACACTGCAAAGGGACATCACAATCAGATGCGGGATCACAAGAAACCAACTTCACTAACTCTAGTTTTACCAAGATCTATGTAAGGAGTTATGAAATGAAAGGACCCTCTCTATTGAAATGTGTTTATGGTCCTAAGGGCATTGTGACATATCAAAGGATTTTGCATCAAGTTCTGTATTTGCATGTTTATAAAGCTACTGAATTGCTAAACCCTAAACCCTAAACATGTGGCAAATGCTGCATGAAGAAAGATGCCCTTTCTGGGCAAATGCTGTAAGAGGTAGATGCCAAGCAGATGTATCTCAGGCTAGCGAAGGGGACAAACGAAAGCTAGCTATAAACATGACGGGATGCAAATAGATTACTAGGCTGGTCCTGCGAAAATCAAAAACCATAATTGAAAACATTGAAAATGCAAAAAGAAAGGTTTATAATATTTTTAAATTTTAAGCAACCAAAGGAATGTAAGTAGGGCATGTGTTTGTAAGTTTAAAAATGCTTCAACCACTTAAATTCCCAAGTAAATAAAGCTATTTCTATTTTTGGTACAGGTAAACTTTATAGTGTGTGGGCTCATGCAATTTTGAACCCAAAAATGCACCAAAAAATGCTCGACTAGCATTATTCTTTGAATGGCGTGTGGCCTTATATTGCCATAAATGGACATACACACACAGCATAATTATTCCTTTACACGGCAAATAATCTTGGTGGGGATCGCTGACACGGCATGGCAAACTTCGAATCACTGACATGGCACAGCTGGATTGAGGCAAGGACATGATGTGACAAAGTTCAACCTCCGACAGCAAAGTCTAGAAGCTACTCAGTTTGAAATTTGTTAGAGGAATCATAAGATCTGGTTTGTCAGAGGATTTGATGTGAGGTTCAAGCGTGTGTTATTTTTGAATTCTCGAACTCATTCCTAGGTCTATCATTTTTGTGCGCCGTATTCTTGGTTTCGCTGAGCGTAGTGAGCGCTGCTTGTGTAAGCGGCGTTGTGAGCTGTGGTTTATGCGTCTACAAGCGGTTGCGGCATTGCGAGTGCCATTGAAAGCGGCAGTTTATGCTAGTGGTAGTTTGTGCGAGCAACGCTATGAGCAGTTGCGGTGTTGCGAGCGGCACTACGAGTAGTTGCAGTGTTGCGAGCGGCACTGTCTTTGGTGTGGCTACCGCTTCCTCTTGATATTCGGCACTTGTGCTTCCTGGTATGTTCACCATGGAATGGCTTAGGACCACATTTAGAAATGGCATGAGGCCACATGCCATCTTGGGCCCTTGCAATTTCATGGCTAGCGTATTGTCATGTATGTTTTTACTTGCCTGCAGCTGTGTGTATATCAAGATGGCATGAGGCCTCATGCCATCTTTGGCCCCTGCTAGCCTGGCCCCATATATACAGTTGCAGCAAGGCAAAAGGAATATAGCAACAGGCTAGCAGGGGCCAAAGATAGCGTGAGGCCTCATGCCATTAGTGGTACCACTAATGGCATGAGGCCTCATGCCAATTTTGTGAATGCGAAATTTCACGTAGGTGTCAATAGCATGTTTGAATAATGGCATGTGGCCTCATGCTATTGAGGTTGTTTGGTATGTTATGATTTAGGCCATTCTCCAATCATTTTTTGTATGGTCTTAACTTCTTTTCTGCACTTTCAGAATGGCCTTCAAGGTTGGGAAAAAGGTTTACATTTTGAATGGTGGGAAGAAAGTTGCAAAAGGGACCCTTGTGTCTATGGATCAGAACTTTGTTATACACTGTCAAAGGCTTGGGGAAGGCAATGCTGCTGTATCAGAAGAGACTGTCTTCGATGGGAATGTGGTCGCTATTGAACGAGGAGAGATGGTCGTCGGGGTAAATGTTGTTGTTGCCTTGAAAAATCTTCAGAAGAAAGCAGATGTTGGGGATAGCGCAAGTGAGACGCATGTTCCCTCCATGGATCTTAAGAACCGTGCTACATGGATTCAAGCAAAGGTGTTTCTAAACAACCCCGAGGGGGAGGTGGTAGCTGAGGGCTTAGCCACAGTTGTCGATCCAAGAGATGCGGTTGCTAATCAAGAATTGGGCTGGGATGATATTGGACTTGCGATTTTAGAGGTTGTTGACACAGAAGAAAACAGTCTGACTATTGGAAGCATTGTGCGGAGGAAATTGAGGCACTTAGTGTTTGAGAATGTGAAAGATTCACAATCAAACACCACTACAACTGATGACAGAACATCTCTTCATGGGAAAAGAAAGTACACCTTCCTAAAGCGCAGCCAAAGGGATTTGAGCAACGAACCGAAAAGGCAGAAAATGGCGATGGAGGTTCGAATGGTCTCGACAGTTGCTTGTTGCAAGAGGAGGTGCTGTCAACATGCTGATTGGGATGCTATTGAAGAGGAGAGAGCAAGATACAAGATATTGTCCTGGAAGGTAGCTCGCAATTTTGTGTATGAGGCATTAAGGTCATCTGTTGATGCTTCAGAACATCAGGCGGGGGGCATGGTCTTCCAGAGGGGTTTGGTCTGCATGAAGGCATGGAGAATCATTTATGGAGTCCCTCGAAGCACATTTTACAGAATCAAAACTGAGTTCAAGGAACAAAGGGTTCAACAGGCAGTCCATGGGAACGACGGTACACACAAAACCAGGGGTCATGTTGTATATGGAGAGGCAATCTTCAAGAGGTTTGTCGCGACATGTAGCGAGCAGCAACCACATAAAACCCGCCTCTTGGAAGATGGAACACGAGACACCCAACGAGTTCTCCCTTCCATGTATACCAAGGGGGCCATATTGGAAGATGTGAATCGGGAACTCTAGAGTAATGGCTATAGGAAGCTGAGCCAATCTAGATTTAGTAGATTGTGGAGCAACAGGTTTAGGGATGTGAGTATAGGAAAGTACTCCAGCTTTTCAAAGTGTGACGAGTGCACTGCTATCAAAATGGCTTTGTCGAAGAATTCTTACAGCGCTCAAGAGCGAGAGACGTTGGTTAGAAGGCGGCTCGACCACAACATCGAGTAGAGAAGCTGCAGGACTGCATATTATCATAACAGGATTCTCTCCATGGAGAGACCTGACTCTTACCTCTGCATCATCCACGACAAAATGGACCAGAAAAAGACGTGCTTACCTCGACTCAATCCTGCCCCCAAGGCAATCTCTTCATCCATGCAGCTGCCTGTGTCTCTGTTTGGCATAATCGCTCATGGGCATGGTGCCCAGAACTATGGGAACTTCTTTGTACCTCTATGGGGTGGCGGGGGTGCAAACATGATGATTGAGTCCCTAGCAAAACACTTAAGGTCTCTGCAAAGTGCGTAGACTGAGCTGAACGGCCAACCCTTGGATAAGGCCCTTGTCGATCGAACCCCATACAGGGTTCAGCTGGAGGAGGAGCAAAGGCTTGCAGTATCGCGTGGGGCCCCATGCCATCCTAGTGAATATGTTGGCCGTCAGATTGTAGGGTTATCACGTGAGGCCTCATGCCATTTCGATGAGGCTGGTCGCCCGGTGAATGCACAGCTTCATCCAAATGAAGCAGAATCTCAAGGAAGTTCTTGCGGCCGATATGGCCTTCCACCCCATCTTCTGCTCCAAACAAACAATGCTGGCAGTGAGAACAAAAACATATACGTCTTCGCGTACTTGGCGATGCTTGTTGCCAAAGGCATATTTGAAATGGTTACACTTGGCTTTCTCATGGTTGGGCACACTCATGAAGACGTTGATGCCATGTTCAGTCACCTGGCAAAGTCCCTCCGGCAATCCAATGTCCTCACCCTCCCACAACTCTACGATGAATTCCAAAATTGCATCAAAGGCACTATTGAAGCTGCACTTGTGACAGAGGTTCCAGACTTTAAGGGGTTTGTAAGAGGCTACATCAGGGACGAATCCGAAACGCTGATTGGCCACTCCAAGCCTCTTCAGTTTCATTTCAGCATGCATGACGGTGCTCCAGTGATGAGGTACAAGATGAGAGAATGGGACACAGTGTGGCTGCCAGTGGACGGCATTGAACTCTTCAAGAGAGATCCCATAACTGGGGAACCTATGATTCCTCAGGGTTCCCCACGGCCGATGCACCCGGATGGACTCAAAGACCAGGAAAGTATAGTGGCCGGGATTAGACAGCATATTGCCTTCTGGAAGAGGGGGTTGGTGTTTGGTGGAGAATCCTATTTTAAGAGGTGCAAGCCTTTGCTCGAATACTAGGAGAAGATTATATCTGCTATCCAAAATGGGCCGGTTGTATATGAAGAATTGGAAGAGTCCTTTTGGCCAGAACCTAGAGCACCAGATAGTAGCGGAACAATGTCCTCTGGAAATGTAGTGACAAATAACGATGTTGAGGATCACTATTGTGGGCCGAGGAACAAGAAGCTGGATTCAACATTCAATCCAGTACAGGTCTGCAAAGGAATGGTCGTGCTTGTCAGACCCAGTAATAAAAAACAAATGATATGGGTGGGGTGCTGCATCACTGATGCAGAGGAGGACGTGGAAACTAACTCCTTCAATGTAACTGTGGAGTGGTTCAAGCCAAGTTTCGGATATACGAAGGATTGCCTAGAAAAGAGATGGGTGCTGAATCCAAGGGATCCTAGTATGAGCATATCAGTGGATAATCTTGTGCATGGTTGGATGCGGAAGCAGAGTGCCACCATCACCTTGCCAGACCATGCAAGAGATGCAGCAAGAGCATTCATAACCCGGGTTCAAGGTGAGATTCATTAATATTCCTTTACTAAGTTTCTAATGTATTTTATTTCAAGGTGAACAATCCGAATCTGAATCAAAGGAGGCGTGATGGCATGTGGCCTTACGCCATTCCTAGGTGAGATGATACAAATAACATGTATAAATTCTTAGTTGTTCTAGCAAATCTTACTTAAAGTTCAAGGTGAACAAGCTGAATATGAATTCATCGGATTGTTATAACAAATTGCGAGGTGATGGCATGAGGCGATACGCCATTTGAGAGTGGTAGCCATTCCTATATGAGGTGAGTGAAATATTTATTAGAAATACCTCATTCAATTGTGCACTTCTAAGTCTTGGTCCACTCAGTACTGTTTGCATGTTTCTATTTTAATTCTTTCTCTAAAATGTTATTTAGCATGTGGCTTCATGCCATTGCTCTCCACAATCATGCATTGAATTTTTCTATCCTTGCATAACACTTCTCCATATATATAGCATGTGCGCACATGTGATATGGTTCATTAGGCCTGATATAGTGTGTGAGGTAAAACAAAGATGATGTGACATATGCATTTACCAATCACACATGCATAAATCTAATAATATGGCGTGTGGCCCATATTAATGGCACATAAACCCATATTGTGGGCTTACGTGCTTTATGTACCATCATTCCCTTGCAGCGTGGGTGTTGGTTTCCTTTTATAACACAACGAACTCCATATTTTAGGGTGAAGAGCGTTCTCATGGCAAGCACAAAATTTGTAAGTGAGGCAGAAAAGGAGATGGAGAAGGAGATAGGTGAAGATGTAGAATATATAAGTCTTCCAAACTCCTTGTACTATACTCCAGGTGATCATTTTTCTGAACAAACGGCAACATTAACAACTATTGAGAACGCCCCAGTAACATTAGAGACAACAATCCAAAGCAAAACAACTGACCCGGAGAAGGATGATAGTACCGCTGAGAGTACCAAAAAGGAGGTGTCCACTAGCGCTTAGGCTTATAATGGCGTGTGCCCTCATGCCATTTACTTGATCACCAAATACCTTTTTCCCTTTGCACTAGTATATCTTAATACCGGTCTGAGAAATAGAATGGCATGTGCCCTCAGGCCTTTTACTAAATCACCTTTGAAAGAAATGCAAGCCTCTATGTCATAAAAAAAAGGTACTAGAGAAATTCCTTAATAATGTGAATGTTATTTAGTTTCATGAAAATACACTAAGGGTCAAATGAGTTAAATGACTTCTCCAGACTAGCAATGCCTCTTGCTACACCTTCACAATTAGATTCGTTAGAAAAAGATAACATTGAATAATATCTAAATGTTCTCACCATTAAGTTATATGTCTGGCTAATAGGAATGACGTTCATCTTGGAAAGCTCACCACACGCTCAATGAACAAACAAATAGTGTGTGCGCGCATGCCATCGCTCTTATTTAGCTTCAGATTCGGCTTGTTCACCTTGACAATGAGATTTATTATACAACCAGATGGACTCAATCTGGACACAAAGTCACCATGCTAGTCACCATACCCCAGATATGTCTAGCCCCTGGACAAAAAACTTATAATTTCACGTCATTTTCAAATACTTAAAAATTTGTACCTAGTCCCATTTTACTGAATAAATCCCACTTTAACGAAATAGAGCTTGATCTATGTATATGTGTATAGACTACCAGTTGCTCAACAAGTATACAAAGAAGAACAAGTCAAGGATTAAGGACCTGTTTGATAAGTACTAAAGGCAAAATACTTCTCAAGGATTGACCTAAAGTCAAGATACTACTAGATCAGGGTAGCAAAGGAAGATGTTGAGAAGACAACCTATAGGATAAGGTATGGGAGCTTTGAGTTTCTAGTGATGCCCTCTGGGCTATGCAATGAGCTGGCAATATTTTCGGCATTGATGAACCACATCTTTGTACCTTATTTGGATCACTTTCTGGTCGTCTATATTGACGACATCTTGATCTATAGTGAAATGCTAGAGGACTATGCCGAACATTTGACGTATTTGAGAAACTAAGGGAACACAAGCTGTATGTTAAGAGAGCAAATATGAATTTGCTCAACAAGAGGTAAAGTTTTTCAGGCATGTGGTGGGCAAGGACGGGCTTAAGGTGGACCCTAAGAAGGTCCAACCAATCCAAGGATGGGAGCGACCATTGAATGTATATGAGTTGAGGGCATTGTTAGGGCTGTGCAACTATTACCGAAAGTTTATCAAACACTATTCAAGAGTAGCCCTACCCTTAACGGACCAAACGGGTGAGGGAAAATGGTATGGACAGTGGAATGTGAAGCGGCATTTGTCCACCTCAAAGGGAAGTTGAGGAAGACTCCCGTGTTGGCATTACCAGACTTTGGTAAGGACTTTGAGGTAAAAACAGATGCTTCTAACTTTGTGTTGGGCATAGTTTTGAAGAAAGATAACTATCCAGTGGTGTTCTTCTCGAAGAAGTTGAACAAGCCTCAGCAAAAGTGGCCTGCCCACTGGAGGGAATTATTTGCAGTGGTCAAGGCGCTCAAGGAGTGGCAACACTACCTTGGGAGGCACTTAAAAATTTACATGGATAATGTGGCAACAAAACACTTTTTGTCGCAGCCTGACCTAAAAGGGAAACAAGGTTGATGGGCCAATGCTTTGGCTGAGTTTGATTTCAAGATTCTGTATAAACCTAGGAAGAACAACATTGTGGCAAATGCTCTAAGTCAAAAGGCAAGCTTGAAGTTGACGATCTCTAGCACAACAACAACATTTTGGGATGATGTGCGAACAACATATGAGAATGATGGTCTAGCACAAGAAGTGTTGCTAAGGAACCAAGAGGCGCGAGAAGCTCACTAGAGAAGTGAGCTGCCAACAGAAGAGAAAATAGGTTATGCAGAAAGAATTGGACTCATCTATTATAAACAAATGAGGGTGTATGCCAGTCCTTTGTTGGTCAAATGAGGGTATATACCAATCCTTCGTTGGCCTTTATTATTTGTAAGAAACCAACTCCCCAAGGTGTTGTAGGCTAAAGGATCCCCAAAAGCACGATCGAAATAATAAAGAGTTCATCAAATGGGATCGAGTCTGAGATCGAGTCCAAGATTGACTTTGAGACTGAGTTCGAAATAGAGTCCAGAATCGAGTCCAAGGCCGACTCTAAGATCGAGTTCGAGACAAAATCCAAGATCCGAGATCTGGTCCGAGAGTGAGTCCGAGGTTGAGTCCGAGGTCGAGTCTGTGATCGAGTCCAAGACCAAGTCCGAGGTTGGGTCCGAGATCGGGTCCGAGATCAAGTCCAAGACTGAGTCCAAGTATTAATACAGGTCGAGGGGTGAAAGCCCAAAGCGTGTGTGTCCCGGGGGGGGGGGGGCTGCATGTGGTTCCAAAAGTATAGTAAGGATAGTGAGGTCTAGGAACTAGTCTTGAAGGAACTCTCTAATGGTGCTTCCAAACTAACTTGAGGTTGAGACTGGGGCCGAGGGGCCTTGGCTGGGAGTGAGCATGGACTTGGGTGGTGCCAGAGGGGCCACCCCAGAAAGTGCTCAAGAGCAACTCCCACTCCCGAAAGGGAAATCGACTATGATGCTCCCGGCTCATGTGGAGTGGTACCCCACTTGAGTACCATGTGGCTCATTGGTCCTCGCTCTGGCTAGGGGCTTGGGCCTTCCTTTCAAGATGGAAGTGGGGGAGTATGAGTACCCATACTGGGCCGTTAGGCCATGGTGTTTCCCCCTATATCCCAGAGCAAGTGTGGCACCCAAGGCTTGGGATTTAAAGGGTCCCATGATTAAATCTTGTGGTACCAAGGGACGTTAAGAATTTAGAGGCTTAGTGTGCTTGGCTGCTTGTGCCTCTTGGGAGTGTAGCCAAACCTTAAGTCCAATTTAACTGGGGAGGGGTATTGGGAGAGATTTGGGAATTTGTGGATGGATAACTAACGCTCTGTTGCTCATGTAATGAGTAGATGAAACCAAGTAAGAGCTGGTACCATAGATGGGAATCTTGGTGAGGGAACTTAGCTAAGTCGAAGGAAGTGTCGGTCGGATAGACGAGGTGAGCTAGCAAATTAAAAAAGAAAAATTTGTGGCTTACATTATTCTCTACCAATACTTAGCATTATTTACTAAGTATAGTTTTGCACAAGGGACATTTTCCAAACTTGGTAACCATAACACTTAGAAGTAATTCTCCATATCATAAAACTAATCCTCCACCACCTTATAGTCATTCACTCCCTTGAAGATCGATGGGGGCTTTGGTTTATACTTGGGAAGTGCTTGAGGGACTAATTCTACTTTGGTTTGTTTGACTTTATTTGGTTTTGCCTTAATCCTTACCAAAGGGTCCATGCCTTTTACACTGCCAGCATTTGCATCTTTTGCTTCTTTTTTTTATTTCTCGTCACACTTTAACTTGCATACGAGGGTCTCCAATAGGGTATTGGTCTATACCAATTATGCTTCTAGAACATCCAATTGAGCCTTGGACAACCAAACCTCCCCACTAGACTCTTGTTTCGAAGTTTCCTCTTTGGAGTCCTCCCCATGCAAGTATTCCTCATCTAATAGGTTCTTGTTCGATTGAAAGCTCTAGCTTTAGAGGAGGTTCTGTCTTCACCGTAGTTCTCTTATGCCATGCTTTAACCATCTCCTAGCAATCCACATTTATCCTTCGCTAGAATGTGGAAAAGCCTCTAATACCAAATTATAAGCCATTTTTCCTTTCCAATTTGCTAGCTTACCTCATCTATCTGACCACCACTACCTTATCATTAGTTAAGTTTCTTTGCTAAGGTTCTTGCTTATAGAACCCACTCCTACTTGGTTCTACTTGGCTTTAGCTACTCACTAGATGAGCAACAGGGAGCTAACCATCCACGAATTCTTAAATTCTCTCTCAATCCCCCTCATGTTAAATTGGACTTATGGTTTAGCTATACTCCCTGCAAGCACAAGTATTCAAATACATCAAGTTTCCAAGTTCCTAACATCCCTTTGTACCATAAGACTTCATCATAGGACCATCTAAATCCCAAGCATTGGGTGCATCTCTTATTTTGGGACCCCAAGGGGAAACACTATGGTATAGGTACCCCTACTCCCCCACTTGCACCCAAAGGAAAGGCCCAAGCCCCTTAGAAAAAGCAAGGATCAATAAGCCGTATGGTACTCAAGTGGGGCACCACTCCACATGAGTCGAGAGCTCTCAAATCTGACCTCGGACTCAGTCTCAGACTCGATCTCAGACTTAGTCTCGCACTAGGTCTCTAAGTTGGTCTCGAGCTTGGTCTCGAGCTTGGTCTCAAACTTGGTCTTAGAGTTATTTTCAAACTCGATCTTATTTGATGAACTCTTTATCATTCCAGTCATGGTTTTAAGGATCCTTTAGCATATGGCACCTTGGGGAGTTGGTTCCTTACATTAGTAAGCTCTTGTAATTATCCCAAAAATGAACTTCTAGAACTATGGTGAAAGACAAAAGCTTGTGCTTATATTCAGAAGAGGGGTTTGAAATGTATAGTAGGGTAAGTTGGGCATGGCTGACTAACTTGAGGCATAGTTTAGCTCCTCATTTGTATGCTTTTTCTTGTTTTACATCTGGCTTGGGTTTAAGCACAAGTTCCATACCATGCTAGTTGATGGAATATCCATATCCTAGCATTATACTAAAATTTCACCAAACTCTATTCAAGGTTTTCAATTTTATCCTTTTACTCCTTAGGCTATATGCTTGGGAGTCATCCTATGCTCTAGTTCTTTGCTCTTTACTATATACTTGAGAGTTTGGCTCCATTGCTTCATTTAGTGGCCTAAGGCCTAAAAACTCAAGTTTGCTCTATAGTTATCCTATGGTAAATCACTATAAGGTAAAGGGTGAAAATAACATGTGCTACATTTTGTATTATAAAATATGTCTCAGTGAGTACTATCCAATGAGATTAAGTAAATAATCTCATTGCATACATAGGGATGATGACAATGATCCAAGTGGGTATATGTTTAGTTGTTATGGCTTCACATGTGTCCATTGAGTGTGAGACACAAATCCCTAAGCCCCAAAATGGAGCCACAAGGGTGCCATATGGTAGTGGCCGAAGTGAAAGCCAAATGAGCATAACACGTTTGGACTAAAAGCTCTGACTTGAAAAGTCGAGAGCAGGAGTGGAACTCCCAATGAAGGGCTCGAGGAACAAGCATGAAGCAAGCAATAAGTGAGTCTCTAGAAAAGAGAGACAAGAGGACCAACACATGACACGTGGAAGTATCCGAGATGGATGCCATTCTTAGGGCTAGCAAGTCCTTAAGTCCAGAACAGGACTTATGGAGGTTGTGAGTGAGACTCCTCCAAGTGGTCGGAGGTGTGGTTAAGTGATTAAAGTAGAATGGAAAATTTAGTCGCTAACATTTTTTTTTAGTTACTTTTTCATACTATATTGTATAAGCTTTTGCTTAGGTTCAAAATATATTTTTGATGCACTTTTTACACAAGTTTATGCTTGCACTTAGTGATTGAGGTATTTTAGCAACTTTATAGTGCATGTGATCACGGGATAAGATTTAAATATACTATCACTATAGATGTTTGGAACCTTGGGGGATAAATGGGTATAAAATAGGCATTAAGAGCTCTCTCATCAAACAATTATCCCTTGGATTAAGGGGAGAGAGATAAAGTGTGCTACAAACTTAAGGTTACACTTTGAGTTGGAAAGATTAATGTTAGCCTATCAGTGGTTACCATGAGTTGTTCCATGTTACCAAAGGTAAAAGTAAACCTTCTCTAAGTTTGGTATGAGTGGCAAATAAGCTTGTCTATAGTTCTCTAATATGGCATTAGTGGATCATTCCTAGACATGATTATAAAAGGATCAATTAAGACTATAGGGATAGTTTATTAATTCAAGTAGTCATTGTTGTGCTCTCAAAAGCTTTTTTTTAGATTGAACTAAAGGTAGTGGAAACTCAAACTTGAGGTTTAGTCAAAGTTAGAGACCAAAAAGAGGGTCATTAGGGACAAAAGATCAAATATATAAATCATTTTTATGTCCTCAAGAGACGATTTGCAATGAGATGTAATCTCAATGTTTGTGTTCATATTATACAATCAAAAAGGCCTATATCAATATATGTTGGTTATGATGGTTTTACAAGTGGTGAATCATGGGATGGGTAATGGTGAAGCCCTAAACCATTTTACTCAAACTTACTATTGGAAGGCTTTATGAGATAAAAATCCCTAAGCCTCAAACTGGAGCTAAAAGTGTGCTACATAACAGTGGTTGAAGCCAAAGTCCAACAAGCATAACATAGAAAAACACAGGAAAACTGACTGTGGTGCTCCCAGCTCATGTGGAGTGGTGCCCCACTTGAGTATTATATGGATCAATTGTCCTTGCCCCATCCTAGGGGTTTGGGCCTTCCCTTCGGGATGGAAGCGGGGGAATAGGGTACCCATACCTGGCCGTTAGGCCACAATGTTTCCCCTTAGGGTCCCAAAGCAAGTGATGCCCCTAGGCTTGGGATTAGAGGGTCCTATGATCAAGTTTTGTGGTACCAAGGGAGGTTAGGAACCTGGAGGCTTAGTGTGTTTATGTAGCGCACCTTATCTCTCTCCCCTTAAGCCAACTGGAAAAGGGGCAATTGCTTGATGAGAGAGCCCTTAGTGGCTATTTTATCCCCATTTATCTCCCAAGGTTCCAAAGATCCACGGTGACAGTATATCCAAATCTCATCCCATGATCACATGCACTACACTCACCCCCCCTTTAGAGATGTCAATGTCCTCATTGACTATTGACTAACAACCCCTACTGAGCCAAGGGGAACCAACACCTCCATTTCCGCACTCAATCTACCAATCCTTCCATTGTGTAGACCAGCTATTCCATGTGAGGCAACTAGTCATCCACCCGTACCGCAGTCCCACGGTGGATACCTTCGTCCGTGGATACTCCACACAAGAGGAAGGACGTACGCATGGATGCCCAATATGTACGATTTAAATTTTTAGGGGTAGGAATATACCTTGCTCAAGGGTATATTATACTTTTAAGTAGCCACTAATCAATGGGAATCGAACCCGTGCCATTTGCTCCGATACCAACTGTAGCGCACCTTATCTCTCTCCCCTTAAGCCAACTGGAAAAGGGGCAATTGCTTGATGAGAGAGCCCTTAGTGGCTATTTTATCCCCATTTATCTCCCAAGGTTCCAAGGATCCACGGTGACAGTATATCCAAATCTCATCCCATGATCACATGCGCTACAGTTTAGCTGTTTGTGCTTGTGAAGAATGTATCTGAACCTTAAGTCTAGTTTAATCTGGGGAGGGCCACTAGGAGAGAATTTGAGAATTCATAAATGGATGGCTAACATTCCATTGCTTGTGTAATGAATAGCTAAAACCAAGTATGAGCTAGTACAATAGGTAGAAACCTTGGTAAGGAAACTTAACTAAAGCTAAGGCAGTGGTGGTTAGATAAACAAGGTAAGTTGGCAAATTGGAAAAGCAAAATTTATGGCTTACACTCTAGTGTCCATCTCTTCTCCTTCCTAACTTCAATCTTCTGTTTAAAATACTTTGAATCACTTCTACTAGTCTGGATTTAAGAGATTGAAAGTTGAGGTGTCGAGGCAACTTGTAGCTGTATTTCCTGCTATTGAGACATAGTTACAGATAAGGAAAGAACCAAAGTCAACTGAAATGTAGAAGGAAAAGAAAACTCAAACCAAAATTTAAACTTGAAAAACTCATTAGATAGGTCTTGTGGACTTAAAGAAGTTTTGGTGTGTAAACATTTTGTTGAGTAAGTGACTATTACATAAACTACACTAAACATGTTTCTAAAAGCACAATCCAAATTCTAAGGCACTTGTGGATTTTCCATGAGTTCTAAGTCCAATTGTGTTTCCTAAAAAGAAAAATTTAGCTTAAATAAAATGAAAATTTTAGCTCACTAGGGCATCCCCAAGACTCTGCCTTGCAAATAAATAAAAATTCTGAACTGAAAATGATGCTAGAGATGCCAAGTTTTCTTAGAAATGCATCATGAATACAAATACAAAAATTCTCTAATCCTTACTTGGTTTGTAGCTTATGGTTGCACCATTGATGTTGTTGTGGGTGCTCTTGAGCTACCTGATTGTCCTCTTGAGGGATGGTGTAGTGATTCCATCTCTCGTTAATTTTCTTGGGTGCACTAGCTGTAGCATGGCCTTATTTCCACCAGATCTAAAACAAATTTAGGTTGCCACATGTATGGCCAAGGCTCCTCTAGGGTTGACTTGGAGGATTCTCCAGAATTGGGGCCCGGGGCTCTCCTAGGTCGACCCAAACGGATTCCAAGCTCCAATTGCCCAAAAGGGGTGCATATAACATGAGAGAACCCAGAATTTTCCAGGGTCCCCCCCACATGTAACACCTCTCTTTATCTCCAGATCCACCCTCTCAACCATGGCATCCCAAAAATGAGATTCACATGATGGATCTCTGCAATATAAAAAGTCTCCACAAGTGTGGTTTTGCCAACCAACACTTCTAGCCACTCTACAGAAGCATTGAATTGCTAAAAAGGGGTAGTTACACCTTCCACCATGTATAGAAGAATTCCTCATGTCACCAGGCCATATTCCTCAACAAACTTTATCGAAACAAAATTTTCATCACTTCCACTATCCAATAAAATCCACATTGGACTACCATGGAACATGCCCTCTAGCATTAAAGCTGATGCATGAGTGTGCTCGAACTCCATCTTTTTCAACACATAATTTAGTTGATAAGCAACAATCGAAAGCCTCTTCCTCTAACCAAAACAGTCTTTCTCATCATCCTCACATTGCAACTTCTTAGTATCTGACTTGCCTTCATTAGAAGATTGGCCATTCTTTTTTCTTTGTTGCTTGTTCTTCAGCTGAGGAAAATTAATTTTGTAGTGTCTAAGCTTGACGTAATGATGATAACTTTGGATATAATTCTTCACAAAGAACTTTTGCTTCTTCAACCCTTTTGCATCTGAAGTGGTCACCACAAACTTCAACTTGTGATGTTTGTTCCCATCCCTATGTCCACAATGATTATTACAATGATTCTTGACTGAAGGACTCCTCAAACACTTGGGAGCCTTATGTTTGTCATTGTCAAGTTGACAAATTTCAAACTCTTTATAAGTTGGGAATGATGAGTGTTGCCTCATGCTCTCACTATGAACGCTATCAAGAAGTAGGATTTGTTTTGATCTGGATCCTTCATTGGGACACAGCTTATCAAGTGAGTAAGCTCATTTTCCCTTGCTAGAAATGTCAAAGTTTTGTGCAAGCATTCTTCACATCATAATCAGGGGTAAAATGTAAATAAAAAGCAGCTTCAAACTCATCCATAGTAGATATTGATGGTTTCTTGTCTGCAACACAAAATTCCTCAAGCCAATTCCACCATCAAAGACCTATATCACTCAAAACCATTAGAATGGCCATTAAAGCCTCTGCATCTGGAATTCCTCTGGCAGCCAAAAACTTCTTCAAATTGAACTTCTTCACAGTTGGAATCTTCAGTCAATCCACACATTCTAAGGAATTTTTTCTATAATACCTTTGGGGAAAACAGACTGTGTGCAGAAATTACATGGAGAATGAGGCCTAGAAGTTTGTGGGGCGCATTCTACCCTCTGGATTGCCATTTCTAAGAAACGAGAAGCTTCCTCAGCTCTCTATAAACACTGTAAACCACGTGTTTCCATTAAAGTCGTATACCCAGTCTGCGAAGCAATGAGTTAAAGTTTCCTCTGTTGCCTGCTCCATTGCTCTTGTTCCACTTACCCTAAATTTTACAGCAGTTTAAACTGTGGACCGTTCTTGCTCTGTCTCTAGATTATTCGCTCATGATCGGTACACTATAGTCAGCTCGACATGCACGAACTCTCAAGCTTTGGCTCTCAACGAAGCTCACCCATTGGGACAAGACTTCCATTTACAGAGCAAATTAGGTTTGCCATGCTCAAAGAACAATGCAGGCTGCTGTGAAATTATTTCTCGTGGACCAGCATGGGAGACTTAAAGCAGATTTTGCGAATGGTTTCTCCAGACGAGTGCCAAGGTGTAAAACTCGCCGCTCTTTTCATTCAGACTCTCAACTATCTCTTTCCAAACAGCTTTACAGGATATCTGCGAATACAACGACATTACAGAGGAACAATTGGTATCTGCTCCAGAGACTATCAAAAGTGTCGAAATGTTTATGCACACCCTCCCTCGAATTTGCTGCATGTCTTTCTTTCCAAACCTTGTCTCACTTTCCCTGGTTCAGCAAAATCTTGGGGGAATTCATGGGCTTCACAATTGTCCCTATCTGGAAGTCCTTCGACTTAATGAAAATCATATTCAAAGGTTTAGAATTTTTTAACATGATACATCTTGAAAAATTAACTTGGTCGGGCTGCAGGATTGAAGGCCTGGATGGTTGTTTTAGGCTCAAAGAACTCTATTTGCATAGCAACCAAATCAGTCAAGTTAGGAATATCTCCCATCTTTCTAGTCTCGAAGTTCTCTGGCTCGCAAACAATCAGATTAAGAAAGTGGAGGGGCTTGAAAATCTTGCGAGACTAAGAGAGCTCAATCTCGCATGCAACACCATAAGTCAGCTTGGAGATATTGTAAATTTGAAACTGCTGGAACATCTTAATGTTGCCGCCACTGGGATAGGATCATTTAAGGTTAGTCGTCCAATTAGCATATAAATGTTTACTTAAATCGAAAACAACTGCAGGAGATTGGGAACTTGACAAGGCTAAAGTTTTTAAGGGATTTACGTTTTGCCGACCCGAATTGGGGTAGTAGTCCTATAGCTTTGCTTCATAATTATCAGGTAGATTTATGTTTTGCTTACAATTTTATCGTTATTTACCTGGCTTTTTCGCAGACTTATATCCTCTTCCGTATGCAACAGTTAATTATGCTGGATTCGGAGGATATGGCAGAGGAACTCAAACAGGCTGCGAAAGCTACTTATACCAGGAAGAGAGTCTACTATAATATGTGCATAAAGTCTTTGCAGCACAATAGGGAGAATATTGCATCTCTGTCTGTGAAATGTGAGTCAAGACGTGCAAGAAGTCTTCAAAAGTAAGTAGTTTTGTTGCTACATGACACAAGCTATTGACCTGAAAAGCCAATATTCCTTGTAGAACACTTGCAAAGCTATTTAGAAATCAAAAGGATCTGAGGCAGCAAATGAAGCAGGCACATGAGTTTCAAGAAGCTTTCAGGTCTACTAAGACTTCATTTGTGGGGCTTGAGCAATCCAGAAGACAAGATTGGTGGCATCATTCCAAATCCATGGTTACCACTCTTGAGAATCAAATATCGCATGTAATGGCACGCCTGGATACACTAAGAGAGGACATGCACATTGTCAGAGCCAAGGAAAGAGCTGCTGTAGAGCGCAAAATACACTGGCTCAAGCTGGAGCTTGACACAGGTTTCGGCTGAATTACTTCCCGTTTTCACCCACACTAACGCACTTCTTTTCTTAGGTGGTAACATTCGCATGGAAATAGGGAATCCAAGGGATGTCTGGTTTAAAAACTGCGACAACTTAGTGACCTCAAGATTTTCATTACTGGACTATTCTCCATTTGGTATCACTGGGGTTCGTGTACTGAAAGTGATACGTATACATAATCGCTTCCTCCAAGACCGGTGGGAGAAAGGCTTTGAAGGAAAGGTTCGGTGGGACTGACTTCTTTTCCATTTTATGGCGTTCACTTCATTATTTCAGGTGGTTAAATCTAGAAAGAAGCATGTTGAGTACCTTCTTTACGGGGAAACGTTGCAATGCGCAGATGAATTTCAGTGCATTGTGGAGGAGGGATTCCCCTACTTGCCTGGACAGTCTAATCATGGCTGCCATGGGCCAGTTTTACTTTCAAATTCTATTGGTTTAGCAGATGTGCGCCGCCTTCAGGTTAATAACTTTATGAATTTTCATCTATTTGACTTGGATTCTGAGCAGGTGATTGCTGAGCAGTTGCAGACAGAGTCCCCTTGGAATATAAAGGCTCCAGGCTGGGTTTTGGTTGTGAAAGCTTACCTTGGTTGCTCGGTCCAGGATCTTACTGGTAACTATTACCCTCAACAAATTGTTCATTAACATGATGAACCAGTTTGTAATGGCAGTCAATTTAGCCTCGCCTGCAGCGAAAAAGTCCACTTATCCGGGAGCTGATTCTGTTTATAGACTTCATCCATCTGACCCCGTACAACGGTCGTGGTTTGTCTTTGAGTCCACCCTTGTAGTGCCTGAATATCTGGTCGAATTTCAGTATACTTACCACAACGAAAACGGAGGAGAAATCACGCAGAGAATATCAGCCAGACAAAAGCGCATGCTTTTCACATCGGAGTGCGAATCAGATAAAGACAGAGGCTCTTGGAAATGTATACCTTTTACTGATCCTATACAAACAGTAGCAGCTAAGGGATCTAGAACTGTAAATCATTCTCCACGACATCAACGCAGTCGGAGGATAAAACTTTCTGACAAATCGATTCTGCTAACAAACGACTTGATTTTGAAAAATCATACTGTTCACGATTTTTCTAAAGTTTTACATCTCAACATTCACAATTACAACATTGACGAGATTGATGCCTTGAAGAGTTTAGTACATCTGAAAGTACTAGAATTATCGTGCAACAAAATATCCAGAATGAAAGGACTAGAAGGTGTCACGTCATTGGAAAAGCTGGATTTGAGTTTTAATTGTATAAAAAGAATAGAAGGCCTATCGGGACTAGTAAACTTGAAAGTACTTGACTTGACAGGCAATGAGATATGGTGTTCGACTGATTTGAAGCTTCTTCATGGACAAGTAAAAACTTTGTAGTTCTGACGAGGTTTTAAGTATAGTTTCACTCACAGGTCCCCGGACTGCAAAGCCTCAGCATGAGAAACAATCCGCTAGAAGAAGAGTTTTCATACAGACAAGTGGTTTCAAGACATGTACCATCACTTTTAATTCTAGATAGCTTGCCAATCTCCACTGGTCAGTGTTTTGTAAGACTACCTTATCCTAACTATATCGTTAAACAGAAGAGCGTGTGGATGAAAGTTATGCTAAGCAATTTTATGTCATCGCCAATTCTTTTTCTGAATGGAAGTTTACTTTTCCAACGATTTTGGGTGGCCATGAAGACCTCGCCAAAACTCGCGGCCAAACGCCAGGACATAACCCCTGGCAGATGCTAGAACCTAAAGTTCGAATTCTTAACAGGGTAAAACACTTGCATAATGCTCAGGAACTTGATCAGGATGAAGCCTGGTTTGATGAGATTGAGGAGTTGCATCTGGAAGATCAAAAGCTTCGAAAGATGGAGTCCTTTGGCAAGCTTCCAAATCTCCGACGGCTTTTGCTGTCCAACAATGACATTTCCACCATTGAAGACTTAGAATCATGCACATTTTTAGAAGAGCTCATTCTTGACAACAACCATATCGAACAGGTAGACACTAAAATGAAGAAAACTTATGGTTTTGATTTCAAAATGTCAATTGCAAAGGTCAAAGGTATTCCTCCATTGCAATCCCTTTGGAAGCTAGACCTTAGCAGAAACTATCTTACATCTTGTGCTCATTTGCACGGCTTTGGAGCCTTGACTCAGCTTTCAATCGAGAGAAACTATATCCAGTCCTTAAAGGTACCCAATTATAATCATACTATGTCAACATTTCACATAATGCTTTACAGGGCTTGAGTGGGTTAATATGTCTGATGGAGCTGTATGCGGCAAACAATCAAATCTCTGACATGCGTGATCTCCTACATATACGGGAGCTTCCAAAGCTTATGGTTGTTGACTTGTCTGGCAATGCTTTATGTCAATGTTCAGAGTACAGGACCTACTCTATATACAGTATGAAAAAGCTTAAGGTAAAAGCATCATGTATTTCGCACAAAATATGTTTTTGTATACAGGTGCTAGATGGAAGAATTGTAACCAGCAGTGAAGTAGCACAAGCGCGGGAGAAACATATAGGTCGATTAACGCGAGAATCCTTAGAAGAACGTTTAGGACGAAGCTCTTTTAATGGAGTAGAGGTGGTCGCCAATGTAATGTTTGGTTCTTGAGTGTTCATTTGTTCTATAGGTATTGGATTTGTCTGGAAGAAGTCTACGACACTGTGGAGATGTTTTTGAAAACAAAGATATTCAAGAACTTACTGAACTGAATCTTAGCAACAACTTCCTTTCTCACGTACATGGTCTTCAGTAAGTCGTTTTTTATGGGTGTCTCATCTAAACGTGGACTATAGGTTTCTGAGAACCTTGTTGTGCTTCGCATTGAAAACAACAATATTGAGAATGGCCGCTGTTTAGATATTTCGTTACCCGTTTTCCATAGTTCTTCCACTTCTGTTGGCGATCAACAAATTATAACCAGTTGCCACTCTCACGAAGTTACGAGCTACACATACACTGGACTTGAAAACGTTGAATGCTTGCAGCTGGCAAGGAACGCGATCAGTAGTATTTTTTCCTTGCAATTATGCCACACCTTTGCAAATCTCAAAAGTTTATCTTTGCAGGACAACAGAATAACTAAGGTCAGCCAATCTTTTGTTTATAACGCATGGCTCAATAAAACAAAATGCAGCTGGATGGACTGGATGGATTGCTATTTCTGGAGAAACTCTTTTTAGACCACAACAGT
Organism: Selaginella moellendorffii; assembly: GCF_000143415.4. Taxonomy (NCBI): domain Eukaryota; kingdom Viridiplantae; phylum Streptophyta; class Lycopodiopsida; order Selaginellales; family Selaginellaceae; genus Selaginella; species Selaginella moellendorffii. Next base: position 127,573 of record NW_003314420.1, on the reverse strand, counting down.
ATAAAAGAAATTGAGCCTTCTTCGTTTGCTGGACTATACAATCTCAAGGTGCTACATATGAGCGACAATGTACTGCGTGCGCTTAGTCACATGGAGCATCTAACATCTCTCGAAACTTTGGACTTGGCTTCTAACTACCTAACATCTAATAGGCTTGGTGGACTTTCAAGCATCGACTGCTTGACTCGCATGCCAAACCTTGTGGACCTGTCCTTGGCAAACAATCCGGTACAAATTTAATTGAGTAATTAATTTATAATTTTAGAAAAATGCAGATGAGTAGGCAACCGTTTTATCGCATAGGTGCAATTAACAAGTTGAGACAGCTGCAATATCTTGATGGAAAGGAAATTTTCGAAGTGAGTTTGACCTTATTTTTATTTATTTATTTCTTTTCTGACACTACAGTTCCAGGACGAACGCGAAGAAGCAGATATATTCTCGACTGGAAATAACAAGGAGTCCTTTCCAGTTTTAGATGGAAGTGGCTTAGTAGATGTTACGGCCATACCAGGTAAGGTTCCTTTAAAAGTAACAGCCATAAACTTTGAAAATATGTGCGGTCCTCCAACTTCTCCAAGACATGGAAATGGCTCCCTCAATTGCTCTACTCTCGGCAGCATTTTCAACTCTGGCAGTACTATATCTGCTTCCAAGCCTCAAATGTTGCCAGCTGTCAACAACTCACTTGGACAGCGGTTTTGGGAGTCATCAGAAACAAGACATATTATCCAGAAGAATGAGTTGTCTCCGTGTAGAGGAAGAGGGTCCAAAGTGGATACTAGCAAGGTGATTGTGGTACCTATGCTATTGATGAAGAATCTTAAGAATGTAAGAGACAGAACCGTGTTTGACAGCTTAAAGTAGCACCAAGACACTGTGTCTCCACTCTGAAAAGGTCAGACTAAAACGCTCATGTTATTCTCATTTCCAAAACCTGCAACTCCTATCACCTAACTCCTATTCAAAAGTTTCTAGGCCGCCAACTGCCACCTCAGCATTGACCGGGCTTCACTGTTAGCATTCCAATTTAGGGTCTCTAGTCTAGATGTAGCAATGCACAACATGAAGATATTGACTCTTGACTATACAAAAATATATTAGAAATGTAGCTTAAATGTTCCTTGTTGCTCATACACAGGACTCATGTGTTTTCCAGTTTTATTGTTCCTCCAAAGTGGAAGTTGAGCCCTTTGTTTCATAGATTTATAAAGCTGACTAACGATAGCCACCCAAGAGAGTTAGAAAGTCAGCATCATGTCTCCAACTAGAGGCTTAAGTTCCGCAGCCTTGAAAACCCCAGGAAGCGATCTTCCACTTCCATATAGCCTATCACCTCCACTTCACAACCACGGCCTCATTGCTCACCTGGCTTCCTATTTTTTATTTTTTATTTTCTATGAGCCTCTTCTTGTCATTTTGGTAAGAGTGGCAGTAACAAAAAAGAGCCTCTGAAGGAAACATGTGCTTGCTAGGCGAGGTCTTCTTAGCTGTTAGAGTAGAGAATAAGAAATTATACAAGGAAACTAATCTCCAAGGACGTATGGAGCAGTAGCAGCAGCAAATGGAAGCTTCAGGTTCTTGATATAGCTTTTTATTTTTTTCCAATTTTAAAAATATCACATTGTCAAGAGCTGGAATATTATACAACAAGGTAATAATTCATTTACAGCTAATGGATTTAAGTCCTTGCTCTGTTTTCTAGCTTTAACAGAACCCACTGATAAACTTTATAGTAATTAAAAACATTAGGAGATTGGAACTATGGTCTATTGAACCACCATGACCTATTGCTATAATATGACCAAAGTGCTGGTTATTCACCCCCTTGTGACATATGGAGATTTTGCTCTGGTTGTAGGACATGCAATGGAATGATATCCAATGCTACTTGGTAGCTCTGAAGATCAAGCCCTATGAAATTTCAAAAAAGTTTAAATGAACAGTAAAGAATATGACTTTCAACCTTCTTTGTGATAATTGTGTTACTAAAAAATGTTAGGTCTTAACATTGTTGATTGCTGGAGCATTGACGTGAACCACAGGAATATTCCAAGAATATTCCATGGCATGTGGAATTTAAGGCCGTAACACTGTGGGTTGGGAGGCTGGCCTAGGGTTCACCCTCTTGTTTGTTTCATTGGTATCGAGTAATATGTTCTTTTGGGGATGGTGGGTGAGCAAGATATTGATCTGATGAAGAGTGTGGCATTAGTGATGATGGCCATGATGATGCGGAAGAGACTTTTGATGATGTTGTTGTGCGGCAAAGATGCCAGATTTCTGAGGTTCAAAGCGACATAAAGGAGTTAAGGATTCCGTCAATTTCATTAAAGATTTCTTGCTTTGCATGGACCCTTAAGGGTTGAATCAATCTTATATCCGTGATTACCATTGGTACGTCAAGCATGCCAAGGATTATGGTACCATAGAATGGAAATCATCACCAGATGCTTGTGATAGTCAAGAGGTTAATTCTTGGTTGGAATTGTGGAAAAGTTCTTAGTCTTACAATCCTTGTGAGGATAAGGTGAAGATAGATTTTTTTTGTGACGAAGCTTTTGGGCCATGCTTCTTCGTGGTGGAAGAATTACATCAAAGCCAATCCGAAGCTAACTTCTTGGACCAATTTGACAAAGGTTTTTCACGCTTCATTTGTCAAGAAGTTTGAAGAAGTTGATCTCGTGAATCAGTTGTTAGAGATCCAGCAGGGGACTTTGTCTTTAGATACGTATACCCACAAGTTCCATAATCTTTGCCTTAGTCTCACAGGCACGTATAATGAGTTGCTAAAGGTGCAATATTTCATCAAAGGATTGAGCTCAGTGGATGTGTAGCAAAAAGTCAAGAAGGATTTTTCAGCAACATTGACTGATGTTATCACTAAGGCTCAGATCTTTTTGCCTGAACTATTAGTCAACTATGGTCAACAAGATGGTTTATAGGGTAGTCAACGTGATGACCAGCTTGCCAATACTTCATATTTGGGGAAGAAACGGTCGTTATTCCATTATGGCTCAAAGCATGAAGATGGCAATGAGGCTAAGAAACTTCGTTTGCACCAGCAAGAGAAGGACAAGACGGAGGGCAATTGTTTTTGTTGCCACAGAGCTGGACATTAGAGCAAGGATTGTTCTGAAGGGGTTAATGAATGATAAGGTGACTGTGGTGGAAATTATAGGCAATTATATGAGTGATAGTGCTTTTGGGGCCATATTGCTTCAAGTTAGGCATTCTCTCACATTCATAAGCCACAAGTTTGATGCCACACAATGGAATTGACTTACTCAAGAATGGCAACATTATCTATATGGATCGGACTTCCATATAGATTTAGATCATCAGTCTCTCCAAATGTGGATCTTTGAGGCCATCTTGCTCGTTAGCAAGAGTTCCTGCAGGAATTGTCTGTTAAGATCCGGTACAAGTGTGGAGGTGACAATAAGATGGCTGATGCATTATCCAAGATGGTAAATTCAATCTCGTTCGTGAAGCTATCCAACAATTTCTTGGATGAGCTTAAGGAGTTTGTTGACTTCAACTCCTTTATCATTGATATCGCAAAAAGGTTTTGTTGAGGGACACCTCTACAGATTTGAAAGGTGACAAGTTTGTGTCATTCGAAATACGAGATAGAATCCTGGTGAAGAGGGGACGTGTAGTGGTTCTTCGTATTAACAAACTCATCAAACAGATTTTGGTTGAATATCATGATGTGCCAAGTGCTGGGCATTCGGGGGTATTGAGAACATATATGTTGGTGAAGAGGCATTTCTTTTGGCCTGGGATGAAGTCAGATGTTGAGAAGTACAATATGATTTTTTGACCTGCTAGGTGGTCAAAGTTGATCATCAGAAGCTCGCTGGCCTCTATCATCCTTTACGTGTACCTGAGAATAAGTGAGATAGCATCTTGATGGACTTTATCACTGGTTTGCCCAAAACCTTTTGAGGAAATGATGCTATTTGGGTTGTGGATTATTTGACAAAGATGGCTCACTTCTTCCTTGTCAAGATGACGATAAAAGCTTCTGAACTTGCTTAGTTGTTTGTAGACTACATTGTGAGTGATCAGGATCCCAAGTTCACGTCCAAGTTTTGGCAAACGGTCTTTGAGAAGCTAAAGATTAAGTTGAGCATGAGTAGTGGTGAGCATCCACAATGAGATGGGCAGATAGAGCGCATGAATCAGCTATTAGAAGATATGCTAAGGTCTTTTGTGGGAAACTTGACTCAACAGTGAGTATGGGAGAAATACTTGCCTTTGCTTTAGTTTGCTCACAATAGCGCTCATCAATCAGATATTGGCATGTCTTTCTTTATGGCGATGTATGGCTATGAGCCTAGGTCTCCTGTGAGTTTGAATTTGGCTTTGGTTTGGGTACCTCATGCTTGTGATTTTTTGGAGGATATGCAAGACAAACTTGAGTGTAAGGAACCGACTCCCCGAGGTGTCATAGGCTAAAGGATCCCCGAAAGAATGACCGAAATGACAAAGAGTTCATCGGATGGGACCGAGTCGAAGATCGAGTCCAAGACCGACTCTAAGATCGAGTTTGAGATAGAGTCCGGGATCGAGTCCAAGGTCGAATCGGAGACCGAGTTTGAGACAGAGTCTGAGATCCAAATCGGGTCTGAGGTCGAGTCTGAAGTTGAGTCCAAGATCGGGTCCGAGATCGAGTCCGAGACCAAGTCCAAAGTCGGGTTCGAGATCGAATTCTAGACTATGTCCAAATACTAATACGGGTCAAGGGGTGAAAGCCTAAAGCGTGCGTCTCCCGGGGGGGGGGGGGGGGGGGCTTCCCGGGGTTTCCAAAATTTAAAAAGGGAAAGGGGGGCTTAGAACCCCTCTTTAAAGGAATCCCCAGGGGGGGTTCCCAAACGAATTTAGGGTGGGACTTTGGCCCAAGGGCCTTTGGGGGGAAAGAACATGGGGTTTGGGGGGGCCCAAAGGGCCCCCCTAGGAAAGGTCTCAAAAAAGCTCCCCCCCCCTAAAAGGAAAACAACTTGGGGGGTCTTGGGCC
>NW_003314420.1:107568-122450 GCF_000143415.4 Selaginella moellendorffii | reverse complement strand
TGCGCTCAGTGCTAATCTTGGTATCTACATATCCCGTCCAGTCTTGAAGGAACTCTCAAGTGGTGCTTCCAAACTGACTTGAGGTTGGGACTTGGGCCGAGGGGCCTTGGGTGGGAGTGAGCATGGGCTTGGGTGGTGCCGAAGGGGCCACCTAGGGAAGTGCTCAAGAGCAGCTCCCACTCCTGAAAGGGAAACCAACTGCAGTGCTCTTGGCTCATATGGAGTGGTGCCCCACTTGAGTACCTTGTGGCTCATTAGTCCTCGCCCTTTCTAGGGGCTTGGGCCTTCCCTTCGGGATGGAAGTGGGGGGGAGGGGGGGTAGAGGTACCCATATTGGGCCGTTAGGCCATGGTGTTTCACCTTGATGTCCCAAAGTAGGTGTTGCACCCAAGGCTTGGGATTTAGAGGGTCCCATGATCAAGTCTTGTTGTACCAAGGGGTGTTAGGAACCTAGAGGCTTGGTGTGCTTGGCTGCTTGTGCTTGCAGGGAGTGTAGCCGAACCTTAAGTCTAGTGTAACCCGGGGAGGGGGATTGGGAGAGATTTGGGAATCCATGGATGGATGGCTAATGCTCCGTTGCTCGTGCAGTGAGTAGTTGAAACTAAGTAGGACCAAGTAGGAGCTGGTACAATAGGTGGGAACCTTGGCGAGGGAACTTAGCACAAGCCAAGGCAGTGTTGGTTGGATAGACGAGGTAAGTTGGCAAATTGGAAAGGAAAAATATGTGGTTTACAATTTGGTATCGGAGCCTCTTCCTCAGTTCTAGCGAAGGATAGAGGTGGATTGCTGAGAGATGGCAAGGGCAGGACGTAAGCGAACCCAGGCAGAGATAGAACCCCCGCTAGAGCTGGAGCCTCCAGTCGAACAAGAAGCTATGGATGAGGAATCCTTGAATGAGGATGACTCTAGTGAGGAAACTTCCAAACAGGAGTCCGGTGGTGAGGTTCGGTCATTCAAGGCTCGATTGGATGTTCTATAAGGACAATTGGCACAGACCAATGCCCTGTTGGAGACTCTTGTACGCAAGCTAAAGCGTGACGAGAAGTAGAAGAAAAAGCAAAAGACTGCGGATGCTGGTAGTGCAGAAGGTGCGAACCCTTCGTTAGGGACTGTGGCAAAACCAGACAAGGTTGAACAGACCGAAGTGGAATCAATCCCTCAGGCAATTCCTAAGTACAAACCTAAGCCCCCACCGGTCTTCAAGGGAGTGAACGCCTATAAGGTGGTGGAGGATTGGTTTTACAATATGGAGGACTACTTTCGAGCGTTGTGGTTACCGAGCTCGGAGAAGGTCCCATGTGCAAAACCATACTTGGTAGATAATGCCAAGTCTTGGTGGAGAACGACAGAGGCCAACGAAGGACTAGTGGCCACTTGGGAAATGATGAAGGCGAGGATCCATGCGACTTACATTCCTCCGAATGCTACCCTGCATCTAAGGGACGAGCTGAGTAGGCTGAAGCAGACCGAAACCATTCAAGAGTATGTGAATGGGTTTATGGCAAAAAGGATACTTGTCACGGACATGGGGGATATGGATGCGTTCCATGCCTTCATATCAGGTTTGCAAACCTGGGCTCACGGTGAGGTGATGCGGTGGAACCCGACCAACTATAAGGAAGCATTGGATGCGGCCATCAAGGTGCATTTTAACGAGAACCTGCAAAAGGGGAACACGACGGGGTCGGGATCCACGTTTGGCAAAGGGGCCAAACCAAACGGAACATATAGCAGGAGGAAATTCAAGAAGAGTTTCTGTAAGAATGAGTCCTCGGGGTTTCGGAAAGGTAAATCCGGTAGCCAGCGAGCAAGTACGTGGGGGAGTCAAGTGAAAAGAGACAAACCCACAGATAACAAGGTCAAGTCATATAGCAATGTGGGAAACAATATATGCTACAACTGTGGTGAAGAGGGACACTTTTCGAGGGAATGTCCCTACCTGAAGAAGGCCATAGCCAATATGGCCATCAAGTCGGGTGAAGTCCAAACTGAGGTATGTGATCCAGTCCCTAACTTAAAGTTACTCATTACACGAGCAACATGATAGAGAGTCGTTCGCGACATCTACTAGCCCTCCAAGGGAAACTCAGAGGTAGCTTTGTTAAGATCCTTATTGACACGGGTGCTTCGGATAATTTTGTGGCTGCAGACATAGTCCGGCAAACTGGACTAACGGTGCAGCAGCTAGGTGAACAAGGGACTATAGAGTTTGTTCAAGGTAGGCAAAGCACCGATGAGGTACTTCGACAAGCGAGAGTCGAAGTAGGGACATGGAAAGTAGACATGGATTTCACAGTGTTGGACATGGCGGGATTTGACGTGATCTTCAGAATGGATTGGTTCAATCGGTTCATGGTAGCCCTACATGGACAACATAGGAACCTTGTGGTACTGGCAAATGCCCAAGGAAGAAGATCAAGGGTGGAGACCCAGGATCTAAAGGTACGGCAAAGCAAGGCCAAAGATTCTTGCTTAAACCTGGTGTCTACGAGAGGACAACTCACTAAAGGAACTAAAGTAGCCTTTTTGTGCTTACTCTCGGTAAAGAGTGACAAAAAGACAGGAACGGAAGAAGTACCCTTAGTGATCCAGTGGGTGTTGGACCAATTCCAGGATACAATGCCGGAGGAGCTACCAGCAGGGTTGCCCCCCGCACGACTGATAGAACATAAGATTGAGCAGGTCAAGGGTGCTGAGGGTGGTGGTTCGTCCCCCCTATCGTTTGAACGAAAAAGAACTCAAGGAGCTCAAGTGCCAACTAGAGGAGTTGGTGGACAAAGGGTATGTTAGCTTGAGCAAGTCACCATATGGGGCACTGGTGTTATTTGTGAAAAAGAAAGATGGATCTATGCGCATGTGCATAGACTACCGGTTGCTCAACAAGTATACAAAGAAGAACAAGTACCCTTTGCCAAGCATTGAGGACCTGTTCGATAGGTTGGGAAAGGCAAAATACTTCTCGAGGATTGACCTAAGGTCAGGATACTACCAGATCAGGGTAGCCAAGGAAGATGTTGAGAAGACAACATCTCGAGCGAGGTATGGGAGGTTTGAGTTTCTGGTAATGCCCTTCGGGCTATATAATGCGCCAGCAACGTTCTCGGCGCTGATGAACCACATCTTTGTACCCTATCTGGATCACTTCGTGGTCGTCTATATCGACGACATCCTGATCTATAGTGAGACACTAGAGGAGCATGCAAAACACTTGGCGAAGGTGTTTGAGAAACTAAGGGAACACAAACTGTATGCTAAAGAGAGCAAATGTGACTTTGCTCAACAAGAGTTAAAGTTTCTCGGGCATGTGGTGGGCCAGGACAGGCTCAAGGTGGACCCAGAGAAGGTCCAAGCGATCCAGGAATGGGAGTGAACATCGAATGTACATGAGTTGAGGGCATTCTTGGGGCTATGCAACTACTACTGAAATTTTATCAAACACTATTCAAGAGTAGCCCTGCCCTTAATAGACCAAATAGGAAAAGGGAAGATGGTATGGACAGCAGAATGCGAGGTGGCATTCATCCACCTCAAAGGGAAGTTGAGGAAGGCTCCCGTGTTGGCATTACCAGACTTTGGTAAGGACTTTGAGGTAGAAACGGATGCTTCGGACTTTGCATTGGGTGCAGTTTTGAAGCAAGACAACCATCCAGTAGCATTCTTCTCAAAGAAGTTGGACAAGGCTCAAAGGAAGTGGCGTGCCCACGAGAAGGAACTATTTGCGGTGGTCAAGGTGCTCAAGGAGTGGCGACACTACCTTGGGAGACACTTCAAGGTTTACACGGACAATGTGGCAACGAAACACTTCTTGTCACAGCCCGACTTAAGAGGGAAACAAGGTCGATGGGCCAATGCCTTGGCCGAGTTTGATTGCAAAATCCTGTACAAGCCTGGGAAGAGCAACATCGTGGCAGATGCAATGCGCTAAGTCGAAAAGCGAGCTTGAAGTTGGCGATATTCAGTGCGACAGCAACCTTTTGGGACGATGTGCGGACAGCATATGAGAATGATGGTTTAGCACAAGAAGTGTTGCTAAGGAATCTAGAGGCATGGGAAGCTCACCAGAGAGGTGAGCTGCCAACAGAAGAGAAAACGGGCTATGCGGAATGCAACGGACTCATCTATTACAAACAAACGAGGGTGTATGTTCCAGAAGGGGAACTAAGGAAGGTAGCCTTAGAAGAGTGTCATGACGGACTTCTTGCGAGACACGACGAAGTGCCCAAGATGATGGGCTTACTCAAGAGGAAGTATCACTGGCCAGATATGGCTAAGGACGTCCAAGACTATGTAAAGACATGTCCAACATGTCAGCAGGTCAAAGCCGTGACTAAGGCTAGTGGGGGCTTGTTGCAAAGCATCCCAATTCCAGATCGTCCGTGGAAATGTCTTACGATGGACTTCATCACGGGACTCCCCCCAAGCGAGGGGCTTGATACGATATTCGTGGTGGTGGACCGATTTTTGAAAATGGCACATTTCATACCCACCACAACGGAAGTGGATGCAGAAGGTGTGGCGAAGCTATTCTTCGAACAAGTGGTTTGAGTGCAGGGAAGGCCAGAAGAGATTATCTCAGATCGAGATAAGATCTTCACTAGTAAGTTCTGGAGAACTCTCCTGGAACAGTATCGCACTAAGTTGAAATCCAGCACAGCCTATCACCCACAGATAGGTATTGGGTATTAAGTCAAGTTTGATGGCACTAACACTTCTTGACAGATGGACAAACGGAAAGGGTGAATAGGCAGCTAGAGGATTATTTGCGATGCTATGTCTCGGGAGACTAGACCGATTGGGTAAGTCATTTGGGACTTGCGGAAATGTGTTATAACAACTCACCACATTCAAGTATCGGGGTGAGTCTATGGGAAGTCATCAATGGACAAGCTATTGAAGGTCCTGTGGAACTCGGCGTGGCCGAGTATCATGGAGAGTTACCCATAGTGGAGGCATTCACAGTGGAAAGACTCAACATCTAGAATTTAGTGAGGGATTCCTTGGAACGAGCTCAACAAAGGCAAACCAAGTACGCAAACCAGAAGCGTTGGGATGTAAAGTTCCAAGCTGGGGAGAAGGTGTGGCTGAACACCAAGAACCTTAGGCTACCAAATGGGATCAGCCGGAAGCTGACCCAAAGGTAAAAATGCATGTATTTCTACAAATGAATTGATCTTGAGTTCCTTAAGCAGGTTCGCGGGACCTTACGAGATTGAGGCACGAATCGGTAAAGTGGCTTACCGTCTCCGACTTCCTCGAGAGATGGGGAAGAGGCACCCAGTATTCCACGTGAACTTACTCAAGCCGTACTTTGAGGATCCGCTTTGCAAGGACCAAGTAAGACCTTTACCTGAGGTTATCCAAGGGGAAGAGGAATACGAAGTCGAGGCCATCCTCAATGCGTGCAAGAGTAAGCGACAAGGACGCAAGGTGAGAGAATTCCATGTGAAGTGGAAAGGATTTCCACACTACGAAGTAACATGGGAACCGGAGGAGAACCTAGCAAACGCGCGAGATCTAGTGGAGGAATTTCTACAAGGCAGAACTCTATGTACTTATGCAAAGTTCAATTAAAATATCAATTTGTGAAGTTGAGCAATGGCATATGTTGGGACCCGAAGGCATGCCGAAGGTAAGCTAATTAGCATGGGTTGGCTAGGTCGACCAGGCATAGGGCACTATGCCCGACTCCCCGCAGGGATGTCGAATCCGTAGACGTATTCTACGGAGGTTGGGTTCGAGTCTCAACCCCCAAGTGGGGCATCACTCCACATGAGCCGGGAGCACCGCAGTCGGTTTCCTGGGCCTTCCCCTAGAAAGGGCGAGGACTAATGAGCCACAAGGTACTCAAGTGGGGCACCACTCCACATGAGCTGAGAGCACCGCATTTGGTTTCCCTTTCGGGAGTGGGAGCTGCTCTTGAGCACTTCCCTAGGTGGCCCCTTCGGCACCACCCAAGCCCATGCTCACTCCCACCCAAGGCCCCTCAGCCCCAGTCTCAACCTCAAGTCAGTTTGGAAGCACCACTAGAGAGTTCCTTCAAGACTGAACCTGGACCTCACTATCCCTACTATACTTTTGGAACCCCCTACAGCCCGCCCCCCCCCCCCCCCCCGGGGAGAAGCACACTTTGGGCTTTCACCCCTTAACCCATATTAGTATTTGGACTTAGTCTAGAATTCGATCTCGGACTCGATCTCGGACCCGACTTCAGACTCGGTCTCGAACTCGGTCTCCGATTCGACCTCAGACTCGATCCCGGACTCTATCTCGAACTTGGTCTCAGAGTCGGTCTTGGACTCGATCTTCGACTTGGTCCCATCCGATGAACTCTTTGTCATTTCGGTCATGCTTTCGGGGATCCTTTAGCCTATGACACCTCGGGGAGTTGGTTCCTTACAACTCCACCACCCATAGAAGAAGTTCGATGCCCACATCGAACATCTCTTTTTATCCTACGACTTGTTGACCATGTCTCCAGGGGCATCCCCCCACTTAGCGGTGTGCCTAAGTTAGCCTCCCTGGCCAAGAGCCCATAACAACGGAATATAGGTGTCCCTATACCCCTCACCTCACCACGCCCTAGTATGGGGTCGGGACTTGAACCCAGCCTTGCTTTACTAGTGGCGAGGGAACTTAGCACAAGCCAAGGCAGTGTTGGTCGGATAGACGAGGTAAGCTAGCAAATTGGAAAAGAAAAATTTGTGGCTTACATTGAGTTGGCAAAGTTGAATATGAGGCAAGCTCAAGAGCGAGACAAAAGATTAGCTGATGAGCATTGTCATCATCAAGAGTACAAAGTTGGTGACAAGGTTTTCCTTAAGCTGTTGGATGCACAATGGTCTTTGAAAGGAAGTGGTAGTGCTAAGTTGTCTCCACGGTATTGTGGGCCTTGGACAATTTTACAGCATGTGGGGGATCTTGCATACACTTTGGACTTGCTAGCTAGTTTGAAGATTCATCTAATGTTCCATATGAGCAAGTTTAAAGCATGTTTGCACTCTAGTGATGTCATGGATCAGTCCATCATTCAGGTCCTAGAGATTGATGTAGAGAAGGCTAGTCTAGCCAGTATTCTTGCTCAAAGATTGGTGAAAACATGCCGGAAGACAACTAGGGAGTTGTTAGTTCAGTGGAATGGTTATTCCATGGACGAAGCTACATCGGAAACTAAGGATGATGTGAAGAGAGTGTTTCCGTGTTTTGGTTATGACTTGGATGACATTCCTAAAAAAAGGGAGAATTGAGTTCTATAGCCGTATTGCTATAGATTTGAGCCGTTTGTTCTATTCTCATTCTATTGTTTCCATGACCATATTGTCATGCGAGAAAGTCGTATTGCTTTCTTTCTTTCGTGGCCATTTATCGTGATGTCGGTGTTGCCATTTGCACATCTTTTCTCCATGGCCATATTGCCTTGGACTCCTTTCATTTAAGGCTTGTTTAGCTTCCCAAGGCTGCCGTATGTGGCTGGGTCATGAGGGAGGGGAGAATGAAAGGAACCACAGGAATATTCTGAGAATATTCTATGGCCTGTAGGATTTAAGGCCGTAATGCTTTAAGGGTTGGGAGGTTGGCCTAGGGTTCGCTCTCTTGTTCGTTCAAGCATTGCCCACACACTAAGTAGTGAGTTGATGCTTTCCTGTTCATTAAAGTTCCCGTCGCTTGGTTTGGAGATCGTTGAGCTGGGTGTGAAGATATTTGGAATTCACCAGTGGACAACCTGAGCAGAGGCTGCCAGAGCAATGGTAGTCGGGTCATTGGCAACTGGAGAGCTCACTCAATCTCTTTGGCTGAAATTACTCAGGTTCTTCTTCAGTGGCTCCTTGATATCGATATCGATAAGATCTTTGTGGACCAGTGATCGAACAGAGAGGGGTGCTGCTCAGCTGTGATGTGTTACCACCACAATAGCCTTAACTGTTCCAGCTCGCAGCCACTCTGGTCTCTGGGACAAAGGATCCAGCTCATGGCCACTCTGGTCTCCGGGACAAAGGAAGCTCCCAATCCGTGGTGGTGTCCATTCCATCCTCTTCTGTGCCAACTGCCTGAGCTCAACAACGGTTGTATTAAAACCATGCACGATGTGTCTAAGGGCCTCACTCACTTGGAAGTACTCATTCTGATGAGTGCATCCAACAAGCTAATCCGATCCATTGTACAGCACAACGAACTCCCAGCTGCCACCCATTCTCGTGGGCCAGCATCTGCAAAACAAGCATGGTGTTCTCATTCCGTTTCATGACAAACTGTGAACCTTGGATAGCTCTTCATAGTATATTTCTGATCGCCGATTCATCAATCACCATATATCATCGCCATACTCCACCCAAGCTAGCTGAGAAAACAAAGTTACATTTCACTCTAACCTCTAACATTTTCCAGGTTATACAAACGATCGCTTCTCCTTCTCCGGATCATGTCCAAAAAAGCCATTGTGGTGAAAACAAAAAAGCAGTAGTGATCTCGTCCAGGAGGGTGCCAAGAGCTGGTCGAGAGTGATCGGCAGCCTGTTGTTGCAGCCTGGGAATCTTGTGAGCCAGATTGTGCACAAGAACTACCAAGTCAAGGCTTTCATACGGATCTGCTCTCAACAAATCATTCTTCAGCTGCTCTTCTTTGTATGACAGGTCCTACATGGAACCAATCAGTAAACCAATCAAAGCCGAGTAAGGAAGAAAATTTTACCTGCAAGTTAACACCTGCCACATCTATGTATCCAACACCACAATAAACACTTTCATGCCATTCCATGTCTGGAAAAAAATCGTTGGTATCAGTGTTCATGCTAATGTCGCCACCCTGGCCCATCAGCGCATAATATAGAGGTCTTTCCAGCACCCTGATGTGCCACTTGATTAATAACATACGTGATTGATGAAACAAATACGTGATTTACCTCCAATCCAGAAGTTGTACCCAGTTGTTACGCTCTTTGAAGACATCACAAAGTCAGTGCTACATTGTATAGTAACTTGACTTAGACTCCACAGAAATATTGACAATCTTCACACCCTCACTGTCCACAGCAACCTCTTCTACATCAGGTTTTGCAGAAAGTGGTGCATTGTCTGCAATCCTGTTTCCTCGACCATGGGAAATGGTGTTGGTGGAACAGGTGAGTCTTCAATTTTGTAGCACACCTGCACAGAAAACCATTACCTGACGAGAATGAGCAGAAGACCTTGAGCAGCTCATCGTCTAAGGAACCAGAGGAGAGGACTCGGATGCTGGAGCTGGTTGTCGTCCCAAATTGGTTCTCCACTTCTCTGGAATTTTTTCTGGGCTATGAGAAGAGGTGCCTCCATGGTTTATAGCTCAGGCATATCGAGTTGCCTCCTATTGATCAATGAGAAGTTCTACTGCTAACCTCTTCCAGAGTTTTTGGTGCGGCTCCTCGAAAATCACTGGAAGATAATAACCGGAGGTCGCAGCACCATCTTCTTCTACTTCTTGCTCTTGGCTGGAGGTGCTCAGAAAAGAAGCATTCATAATTCCAGATTTACCTGCTTATAAAAGTAGAAGCCTTTACCCAAAGTGGGATCAAGATCTTCCAGCACCAGGAAAAAAATAACTCCACCCATTCTTTTCATATTTCTTTTCTAGCTATACAATGGTAGTTGGTTGTCGTCCTCTTGGTCCTCCTCTTAGCCTGTCTTCTTTTTAAACCATTTCCATGTCCTGCTGCTTCCATTTACGCTTCAAAGAATCCCGTGGTGCTCTTCATGCTTGAATTTTCGAAAATTTATAACGAGTTGTATCCTATTCATAGGCACATCGCGAGCTTGCTCTTTGTCATTTGGCCCAGAAAGTGACGGATCTCTCATGAACTAGCTCCCAATGCAGAAGCTATTTCCAGGGACCTGGCTATTAGTGCACCGAGCCTGAGCCAGAATTCCAGCAGGGAGTGTGAGCTGATTCAGACCTCTATATGAAAAATCATTCTAAAAAACATTGAATTCTAGTTCCGTCTTCCAGGTAGAGCTCCGGAGGTTGCATGCATTAAGCCTAAAAACTTTTTGGCTTATGCTTCATACTAGGCAATCTATACATGGTGTGAATCCAGAAACTCAAAGCTTTGGAAGTAAATTTCTTCTTAAGCCATTGCTGAAAACTTGAACAAAGTTCAAGGCAGCAAGAATTGCTGACCTTATGAAACCAGGTTCTGTAGTCATTGGATGCTAGATAGCCAAAAACTCTTGCTTGAAATTTGATATTGCAAGAAGATTTGCCCTGGAAAAAACACATTTGTCAAAACTTTGTATCCAGTTCCAAATTAGTTTCAAATTGTTAGTTTCAAATAGTTTCCAGCCTTTCTAGAACCTTGATGCCCTGGCGATTGTTTTTCAAATCAAACTAGATTTTTTAGCAACTGGATGCTCTGCAAGTTCAGCTTCAATTCTCCAACCATCTTTGCAAGCCTCACACGATCAGCTTCTTGGACTTCCGCAGCTTTGTCCTTATGTACCATACCTTCTTGAAAGAATAAGAGGAAACAATAGCATTAGAAAACTTACTTTGACTCCTTGTCTTTCTGCTTGGAAAGCTTGCTGAGCTCACAGCTGAGATCCTTATCTAACAAGATATTTGCTGATCTGATCTTTTTAGTAGATAATTTTGGGATTGAGTTGTGGTCAAGATATGATAAAGCAAAGACCTAGAGCAATGTATTTTCTCATTACCAACTTTAGTGGAATATTCTTTGGACGTCTCTGAGCATAGTTTTTAGAATTATAGTAGATGACATCCATCTATGCATAGTGATAATGGTATTAGAGCAAGAACAAAAAAAAAAGAGTAATCCAACCAGAGCCACAACCACTTCCAGAGCTTTCAAAGCTTAAAAATGCTGACTTTTGTAGGGAATGGT
Source organism: Selaginella moellendorffii (assembly GCF_000143415.4). NCBI lineage: Eukaryota > Viridiplantae > Streptophyta > Lycopodiopsida > Selaginellales > Selaginellaceae > Selaginella > Selaginella moellendorffii. Next base: position 111,583 of record NW_003314420.1, on the reverse strand, counting down.
GTGCTTACTCAAGAGGAGTTTAAAGCAGGGACATCCTTCACGAATTAGCAAATATCGTTCACTGCTGATAGCTCTTCCAAGCATCACCTGGTTATAATCTTCTTGAGCAATGCATATTAGTATTAACTCCATGACTATTACTGCAGAAATATGAGAAAGTGCTTACACCATTGAGTAGAAATGAATACAATGAAAAGGTGAAAAGGACTGCATGATATAATCTAGCTCTTCAAAAAGAAATTCGAGAGCTTTCATGAAGGAAAATTCATCGTTTTACTTCTGCAATAAAATACACGGCTACTTACTTGAAGAGCGTTCTGTTGTTAATTGAACGCGAGAATAATCTCCACCTTAACGAAAGACGTCTCTTTCCCCTGCAATATTGAGGCCCATGCTCCGACGAAATCAAGCCAAACGATTGTAACAGCCGTGAGCCCTGGAACGTCAACTCAACTTTATAGCCTTCTTCCATTATCAACTCTTCTCCACCATGATCTCTGCTATGACAACCAGTGGGTTATTCTCTACCGGCTGTGATACAAAGCCCTGGGAGAAGTAGCTGCAAAATCCAGCTTGCACCATCCTTGTTCCAGGAATTAGGTCTACATTGTCTAGAATGGTGCAGATAGTCTAGAATTGGCTGCTCAATTGCCAGACAACACTTGACATAAGATTTTTATTTTATTTTATTTTATTTTATTTTATTTTATTTATTTTTGTAATAATTTGTATATTTTTTGCTAAAAGAATGAGCACGCCTTTTCCTTGAACCGAAAAGATGAAATATGTTCTCGGTTCGGGAAATTCAGTTAAAAAATGGACAAAATTCAAGAAGGATCAATCTTTGAACAATAAATGAGCAAACCAAACGACATGTATTTTCTATCAACACTCAAGCAATAGAGAATGTCATGTTGTGTCTTTGGAACTGTTTAATGAGTTAAGGTATCCATCTTGTTCTCCTTCTTGATATGGACATGGCTTTTATCACTCGTCTGATGGATATAGATTGTGGACCGATTAAATAATAAATGGCACCTATAAATCTTCTCCTACCTTGCCAGCGAGACGACCTTGAATGGAACTGTTAAAGACATATAGTATAAGGACAATAATAGGGCAGCTACAAAGATGGTAGTCCAACAGCTTTCAACATAGAAGCCTATTTTTCTTTCTCAATGCACTCTAAAATGGGAAAGATTCAATAACGCTGCACTGAGCAAACTCTGGTCGCTCTATTGATTTCCTACAAACATTTATTTAGATCTAAAGGCTTTGTATTCCGTTTAAAGATAATTTGAAGTTTCAAATTCTAAACGACGCAGAGCCTCTTGCCCCTTTTGCCCTTTTCATTCTGATGTGGCAGTTTGACATGCAAATTCCACATATCCCATTGGTCCACCTAATTAGGGTAAAAGATAATGCCAAGAGAGGTTATCACCATCCAATGTGGACAATGCGGCAATCAGGTTCTTCTACCCAATCCTCTTTCGTTTAATGTGGAGTATTTTTAGCACAGCTTGGATACAAATTTTGGGAAATGGCACTCAAGGAGCACGCTGCCTGTAATTCAAATGGGTGGTTTGACGATTCTTTAAGCAGGTATTGTGATTATCATTATATGTAACAAACTCCTTGTGCTTCAGCTACTTCCACAATGTAGATGCTCGCTTTGATCCTCCTATCAACCTTCCAGTTGGGGATGGGACTCATCCGATATTTACCTTAAAAGTTATACTCCATAGTCTCTCCTTTCCTTACATCTGTTTTTGTAGGCCAGGGCAGTCTTAGTGGATATGGAAGAAGGAGTTGTGAATCAGCTTTTAAGGGTCTGCATACAAATTTTTCTTCTCAAATTTTAAATATTCTTTAGGGCAATTTATCCGAGTTGTTCAATTCAACACAGCTTATCACAGATATCTCTGGCTCCGGAAACAACTGGTATAATTATCAATGAGAATTCGTAACCACAATCATTGTTTGCTGCCGTGAAGGGCTCATGGACATAACTTTTATGGTCCAAAGTACTCAGATACTATTATCGAAAAAGTACGCCGTGAGGTACAAAAGAAATATGAACCTCAAACAACGTTTTCCCCAGGCAGAGATTTGCAGTTCATTGCAGGGTTTTTTTCTCTTGCATTCACTTGGAGGAGGAACTGGTTCTGGTCTTGGAAGCTACATTCTGGAACTTTTGCATGTAAGTGCATCGATAACATCTTTTACAAGTATTAACGAATGCCACATAGGATGCTTATCCGAAAGTTTTTAGATTTTCTGCATCTCTTTTCCCATCCACAGATGACGACGTTATTACATCGCCTTATAACAGGTACCTTTAAAGGCTCATTAAATGCTAAACTTCGCATCCTATTTTAGTGTTCTATCTATTGGATCCCTCACTCAACATGCGGATTGTGTTTTTCCAATTGAAAACCAGGCTCTTATAGACATACTTAGGTTCCAGATTTCATGCTCAAAATAATTCATTGTAACTGTGACTTTAACAGAAAAAAAAGCCAACATAAATGTCAATCATCTGAAGAAAAAAGGAATAAGGCGCCTTTCGACGCGATGAATGCTTTAGTCTCTTCACTGCTTTTGAATCTAACCAGTTCTATGCGTTTTGAGGGCCAGCTTAACGGTGCAATATGCCTGGCATTTCTTTGCAATTTTGTATAATTCGTATTTGACAGTCGATTTGAACGAAATTACTACAAATCTAATACCCTATCCGCGTTTACATTACCTCATATCAAGCATGGCACTTTTTACACACTAAAGGTAAGCCAACGCTCTTCGAATTTCGTGCTAAATTTAATTATTTAGGGAAATTACCCTGGCATCCCAACCAGCACACAAAGCTCGTTAATCAGGTCTTTGTAATTCGGATTGTATATGATGACTGATCCTGTCTGTCATTGTTCAGCTTTTCAGTGATGCTCTCTCAAAAGACAATTATCTTATAAAATCTAACCCTTTGGAATCTGTATATTTTAATTGCGCATTTCTGTTAAGAGGGACACCGTGTAGCATTTCGGATGTAAACGAGAATATTGTCCGATCAAGCCAACGTCTAAACATGGTTTCGTATGTTTGAATTTTGTGTACTAACTTTTTACTCCTATTTCACAGATTCACTGGAATACTGGCGGTTTTAAAGTTGGTGTTTGTCGTCAGCCCGCTTCTGGAATACCCCTGTCCCTTGTATGCCTTGCAAATAACACTTGTATCAGGTATCTACAACCAGAATCTATATACTTAGTGTCAAGATCTTTCAGGAATCGGCTGTTAGCTATGAAACACTCGTTCAACATGTTGTTTAGAAAACGGGTGTATATCCATCACTATACGGAATACATGGATTTTGGAATGTTTGATGTCTGCTCAGGTAGCTAGCTGTTAGCTTAATTTTAGTTTTTTCTTCTTTATATGTAACAGGTATCATGGACACCTTGATTGAAGACTATGGTACTTTCGAGAGTATGCAACATCAGAAAGTCAGACACCTCAAGCTAATGTGCGACCTTGCAAAAAGATAAAATTATATTAGTCAGACATTCTCTTTCACGGTTTCGTTTAAAACAGTTCTTGCTTCTTTGTCTTTTGTTTTATTTAAATATGTAATGCAATATCTTTCTCTTGATCTCTTTAAGAGGTTAGCCATAGCAAAACAGAAATGCCCACCATTAGCAATAGATCAAAGTACCAGGATTTACTCTGGCAAATGTTTAGGACAAATTCAAGTAAAAAAAAGATAAAAATAAATTAACTTGTTGCACTGGCACAAAGTGGGAAGAGGCTGACTCCCTATTTCTCATTTTATCCATCTCGAACATAAAAGCTTAAGGTAAGTGTGTCTTCCTATGGAAAGAGGTACTTCTTTAACTTCTAAAAGATCTTCCTGCTTCTATTGGCATCGGGGGATAGATATTCTCTTTTCCAATCCAGTGGTGTGCAACATGGACGGTTGACAGTTGAGATTGTGACATATTGTTAGAAACGAGTTGTGCAC
>NW_003314420.1:87039-105278 GCF_000143415.4 Selaginella moellendorffii | reverse complement strand
TGATTAAGCATAACTTCAAAACCGAAAGAAAAGAGTACAATTGGTACTTCAGGAATTCACTGTTACTGCCAAATTCACTAGCAAAATGTGGATGTTTGTATACTGCTCAATTCAAAAGTTATATTTTTTTGCTCAACAGAGCTGGGGTCTAAATGCTAATGAGTAACTGTATTATTATTATCTAGTAAAGTGATGGAAATATGCATTCCTAATGCCCATGAACTATCATTTCCTTCAAAAATTACCAAAATGAGGTCTTCCTAGGATTGCCTTATCAAAGTATGTACAAAGAAATTACAATAATAATTTATGACATCCTATGGTGAAATGAAGGCCTATTCATTCCCATAGCAGAACACCTAAACCAACCTTATCAAAGATGGGGCACCATGCACGCAGCACCTTTTTCTTATAATATATAACTGAAGTACACTGAAAGAGAATTCTGCACATAATCCCACACACAGGGAAAGAAGGAGAGAGGAAGAATCTTGCAGTAACCCATAGATTTGCCTGCTCTTTTCATAGCACCCTGTGGTTTGCCTCGCTCTTGTTTGCCCTAAAAGCCACAATTAAAAAGTTTCTGAATTGAAAAGTTATGACTTTTTGTAATTATATCTCAGCTGTTAGATCTTGGCATATGCCCAGAATAAGTGTCCCCAACATATGCTATTATTATACCAGCTCTTTCATTTAAATATATGAGTATGATGATTTAATTAACACAAATTAAATTATGAGAGAGCCATATCAATCATAGTAGATATGAGAGTGTATGATTTTATCTACTACATATTCAAGTTTACTATTCCTTTATTTTAATGGTTTATTCTTCTAAAGGTTTTTAAAGGAGTATTATTGTTATATTATAAAATGAATATAGTAGATATGAGAGTGTATTAGTTACACTGTATTATTAATTATATATTGTCATTAAGTATTTCTTTTGATAGTTTTGGGTTTTCTAACTCTTTAATGAGTTAAAATACATTTGAAAAGAATCAAATTGATGAGTGCTGATGATGATGATTAGAATTGCAATTTATTGGATAAATTGCAATTTATCCAATGACAATGAGCTGTTACCACAATCGCCTGCAAGTAGAGGTGTAATTGGCAGGGATTCCAGCTCTGCTGGGAGTAGTAGAGAATATTTTCAATTTGAAAAGATGTAGTTATAGTTCTAATCATCATCATCAGCACTCATCATCCATCTATATTTAAGAGTAAGGGTGACATATTCAATTGAGATTCTTTTCGAGCTTAATGGTGGAGATGAAGACATGTGGGAAAAAACAGTTGAGAGTGGAACGTTTTTATTTTTTAGGTAAACTAGTTTTTTCGAAGCATTTTTCTAGAAGCGCCTATGTAGTTCAGCATTTCACCGTGCCATGAGGTTCGCTACTCTCATCAATCATAGCCTATCTCCATCTATAAGTCTCAAGCTTCTGCTCTTGAAAAGTGTGCTGCCAAGGACTTGAAGGTAATATATAAATAGAAAATATATCAGCATTTGGAATTTGGAATTGGTGGTTGCCAACCCTGCCAAAACTAATGCGTTGATCCTCAAGGGTTTTGCTCCTTCAATTTCTGACAAGAACATCACTTGAACGTTGTTGTTTTTAATGTTACATATGACAGATGTCGTTCCTATTTATACAGCTCAAGCAAGCTGTAGAAGATTTGCGATGCACAAAGGCAAAACATGAAGACTTTCAGAAGCAGGTGTATTCTCTTTGTTGCTTTTGTTTATCATTCCACTCATTGATTTCTACAAGAACACATGGTTAGAGGAAGTTTCTGCTGAGAATGAAGTTGCTGTTAGGAATAGTTTGGACAAGGTTTAACTCAACTTATTTTCATGCATGCTAAGTGGCTCTAATGTGGAAGTGTAGGCACAGGCCTGTGAAATTGAGCTTCAGAAAATTGCACAGGCAGCAAGGGATTCAAATGCAAGAATGTGTGAACAAACTATAGGGTTGACAAATGCTGTGAGGACTACCAGTGCTGCGAAACAACATCTAGAGAACAGGTTTAGCTGTTAAATTGTTTTTAACGTTACATATGATAGATGTCGTTCCTATTTATACAGCTCAAGCAAGCTGAGGAAGATTTGCAAAGCACAAAGGCAAAACATGAAGACTTTCAGAAGCAAGTGTATTCTCTCTATTGCTTTTGTTTATCATTCCACTCGTTGATTTCTATAGGAACACATGGTTAGAGGAAGCTTCTGCTGAGATCGAAGCTGCTGTTAGGAATAGTTTGGACAAGGTTTAACTCAACTTATTTTCATGCATGCTAAGTGGCTCCAATGTGGAAGTGTAGGCACAGGCCTGTGAAATTGAGCTTTAGAAATTGCACAGGTAGCAAGGGATTCGAAAGCAAGAATGTGTGAACAAACTACATGACACAAACCATAGGAATATTTCAAGAATATTCCATGGCCCGTGGGATTTAAGGCTGTAACGCCTTAAGGGTTGGGAGGTTGGCCTAGGGTTCGCTCTCTTGTTCGTTTCATTGGTATTGGAGCAGCACGTTCTTTTGGGGATGGCGGGTGAGCAAGACATTGATCCTGATGAAGAGTATGGCATTAGTGATGATAGCCATGATGATGTGGAAGAGACTCTTGATGATGTCATTGTGCGGCAAGGACATATTATATTTATAAGATTAATAATAATTTATACAGAGATACAATACTATATATTAAACACTTAAATATTTTCATCAACTATGAGCAAGATATAGGCTTATTATTACACTTGTTATAGTATATCACTTTAATATTATAATCTTAAACTTATTTCTAAGATTTAGGCACAGTAAATACCTATAAATATGGAGAGGACAATATAATTATTAAATGCTCTAATTCAAAGTTTCACAAATATTTTTTTTTCAATTTAGTCTTTTGGTTCAAGTCTGGTACTGCAAGACTATCAAAACAACATAAAGGGGATAAATTCTTTCTGAAATTTGAGAGATCAAGAGTCTTGTGTGATTTCATAGGGACAAAAGACATGTTATTCCGGAGAAAATGGAATTCATCAAATAAACAAGGATATGGTGTTCTTGGCAAGTTTTGTTACTCATTTTAGTACTTTCTAACATTTCTAATTCTGATGGTTCAGGAGTTTTTGAAGAAAAGTTTATGGATCCTACATGTAATAAACAAGTATTTGAGAAAACACTTAATCTTTAATGACTAGAAAACCACTTGCAAGTTATACATAAATGTTTGGTTAGAATCCTTTCTATAATTTTAAATTTTGTAATAAATTCTTATACAGTAATAATAATTGCAACAATATATGATATGAGGGACCATCTACTTGTATTACTTTTGTTACCAATAAAAGAAAGGCTATATACAAAGAAAATGTTCCATTCCCATATAAAAGTATTTGTGGAGTTTGATGATCTCCAAGGTATAACTATCATTCTCTATACTAAAAAGGTAATTATAAATTTCAGATAAAAGATCTGAAAGATACACATCATCACTACTGAATGACGAAAACAAACAATGAAATTCTCAAAAGGTCAAGTTACAAATAAACAAAAAAGTTTTACAAGCAAAACTAGATTTATGTTATTCTCATGTGTAGATTAATTTAAAAACTAGAATTCAAATCTGAACAAGCTAAAGCTTAGTCAAAAAACATCATCCATAATGTTTGAACATTGAAGGATGTTGATACAATCAATGACTCATTAAATGCTCTAAATAATGATGATAATAGACTAATTTCCCAAAACACTAATTTAGCAGCAAATAAAGTCTTGGAATGTAATACTTTTGAAACATATATGATATGTTATTCAAATGTCACAATCAACAAAAAAATTACTGTGGTTAATCCAGGAACTATAGATATACATTCTCTTGAACTAAAGAGAACCCAGTTTTCAAATGAACTGAAATCAATTTCTGCATGCTTCCAAAGATAGAACTCTTATTCTGGAAGAGGTCAGTTGTACGATTGTGGAAGAAGACATAGAATAGAAAACATTTTTATTTCCATACAAGATTCCATATAAGGAATAAGATAGGTCTATTTTCTATATCATTAACTTGTACAATAAATGATACTAAAACTATTCATCAAGTGAGGGAGCATGAGGAAAGGACAAATGTTTTACTTTCCATGTTTGTGTTTATTTTTTTTGAAACGATTCCTAACTATCCCTTTCAGAATGGAGTCACAGTTACAAGTAGGGGTTTTTCAAACTTAAGAGTTTGAAGAAATAGTAAATTTTTACTCTATTCATCTCTTTCTTATCTTATTTATACTTATTATTGTTACATCTTCAGAATTTGGAAAAAATTTGATTATCTAGCATAACCAAATATGACAAGGAAATAAACTAATAAAGACTGAAGACAATGAAGGCCATCTATAAAAGAGAGATTAAATAAGAAAATGACAAACACACACTTCACAAAGATGTTAAGTTGGATGAGTGTAAATTTCAAAATTAAATTAAATTTTGAGTATGGCAATGCAATGTTATTGATCCAACAGTTTCTATAGGTCTTGTGGCAATGATACACTCTGCAAGTTTTGCAATACAGAATGCACCATCTTTGCTAAGAGTAAAATTCTTGAAACTCATCTACTAAGCTGATTTAGATTGTGTCTTTTATAGCTCACACTGCTAAATTTAGATAGATAAAACAAAGAAAAAATCAAAAGAAAACGATAGAGAAGAACTTACCAGAGTTTGTTATTTTATCACTCGAATGGAACATATATGGCTATTTCCCTTATCCATAAATGATACGCTAAAATCACTCTTGTGCAAGAGAAAATACTTTAGATTTGTTCTTGATTCTTGATAGTCTAAACTGGATAATCTATGCAAATTGTGGAACTAAGATTCATTATTCCTCTCAAGGAAGGAGTAAATACAGAGCACACATAAATGCCAAGGTGTGTTCCACTGTAAAAAGTGTCAAGTATATATTCAAATACATATACAAGGGACATGATTTTCAGAGGTACACCTTTGAAGGGATGAAAGCTCTATTTTGTTAAAGTGGGAATTGTCATTATCCCACTTGTAAAATAAGGTTTCCAAACCTTTATATAGTATATAAATATAACAAAATTCAACTGCATTGAGGCACATGCCATTTTATTTTAAACAAGGAAATGTCTACTCAATCACTTCTCCTCCCCCTGCCACTGCTTCACCTCTCTCTTCTCCTTGTCATCGTCGTCCAATTTCTTTCCATCCTTTTAATATTGGCTTAGTTGCTCCGAGTCTAGGTGGAGCCCAAGTCCCCATTCAATCTTTACTTTCCCCTTATTAATAAAACAACTTCATAGACTTCCAATAACATGCTGTAACACTTCTAGTATAATGTAAATCCTCTCAAAGAATTGTCTTTTAATATTAATACAATGGCATGGAACCCCATGCCATAATAAGTTACATTTTTAAATAAATACATGCCATCTCAGACTGTTATTTTTTGCCTCCAACGCCTATACAATAATCTTGGAATTTCATCACTCTCCACACTATCAGGATTTAAACCCAATAGTAATGCCATCTCTTCTCTAATACGTCTACGCTCATGTTCAGTGGTCGAAGAACCCATCCGGTTGAGCAGATTATGGAGATGCGGATAGTGCTTGGCTAGACAATATACATGCCATAAATGATGACTGGTGTCTGTCCGATCAAATGGCTTCTAATATACCGTTCCATCTGCCATTTGATTGATTTCTGCAGCCACCTCCTAGACTGGCCGGTTCTCTATCACCATCACTCCAAGCCGTTTTGCAAGGTCCCCCAGAACATACGGTTTCTTCTCCCTAGTTTCCATACTGCAAGAGATGGGGTGCACTGCATATGTGTGCGTGTTCGCTGCAGTTTTAATCGGCAAGTCATCGATGATGAGGATTTCACTTGACCTAGTAGTCCGGTTCATCACTACAGCCTCTGGCTTGACGAAGATGGGCTTGCTACCCCTCACATGGACCATAGTCAAGCAATCCTCCTGTGTTAGGAGAAAGTCAAATGGTAATATTACTCGCATCTGATCGTGCATCATCTGTAGCAACGTTAATGCATTGTGGCGCATCATGGATGTCCAAACTCCCAATTGCAAATTGAACCCGGCCCTCTGTTTTAAGTGTCGCATGGTCATTATTAGATCCCGCAGTTTCTCCCGTGTGATTAATGTGAATCTGTCTCTTTTGACCAACTTGCGACCGTAGGCTTTGGAAGGTGCAGTGACATTCGAGGACGAGCCACGCTCATGGGAGAAAAGGACACCGTTCAGATCAAAAACGATACAGTACCTTCGCCGTGACTCTGAAATGAAATGCGTCAGCATAAAAAATGGTACAAGTCAATTTTACCATCTACAATATTAGCGAATGGTGCTCCCGATGGTCGTTGAGAGGGTTTTGGTCAAGGAAACGTGAAGGGCGGAAATACTCTCCTCTGCAATGTGGGGTCAATCGCATCCGATGGCGTGTGGGCACATGCCATTTCAGCTGTAGACTTTGGTACAACTGGCTCAACAGTGGCATGGGGTGGTTCCGATGGCGTGTGATCACACGCCATTTCAGCTGGTGCCTCCATTGGCAAAGTGGACATGACTGAACAGGCAGCAGGGGCAGTGTAGGGAGGTTCCAATGGCGCGTAGTCAGACGATTGGGCACACGTTGAGTCCGTTGGAAATGAGGATACGACTGGCTCAGCGGCTGGGGCGGCCTCATGTGGGTCCAATGGCGCCTGATCACCGTCAGTTGGATACGTGGACAAGATTGACTCAATGGTATGGGCAGCATCAAGTGGAGCGTGGTTAGCTTGTTTGGCGTTGATATGGATAGTAGCCTCCACCAGCTCTGATGACTCTTGCAGGCAAGTAGAGTCCACTGGCGGATCCATATGCATATCTAAATATCTCCCTTCGATTGAGATGGTATCCTCCCGTGCTACTAAAAACAAACTCATTAGCACATTGAATCGACTATACTATATTTACCATCAACTGCTATTGAGGAACTAGGACCGATATCACTTGGGCGCACTGCTGATTCTGAAGGATTGGACATACGTTTCGACCCTTGCTTGGCACTATCCTTCCTCGACACTAAAGGCTAGAGTTTGTATCTTAATTCAACTGAATAATCTCTACTTACCATTTGCTCTGCGACCTACATGGACAATGTTAGAAATGGTAAAAGGTTAGGAATGGATGTACTATTATTTACCTGATGGTTTGTCTTGTATGACCTTCCTCCGCTGCTCTTTGGCCACCTCAGGCTGGCCATCGTCATCATCATCATTGTCGTCGTTATTGTGATCGTCACCATTGTGAGGACCATCCAAGTCCTCTTCGTCCTCCTCTTCTTTGTCCTCCTCTTCGTCCTTTTGCTCTTCCTGCTCATTATCTTTCTCTGGCTCCTCATCCCCCTCCTGCATTTCTTCTATAGGCTGCTCAGGCTGGATGGCTTGTTCTTCCAGGACCATCTTGGGAAAATCATCTGGCCGAGTCTCCATCTCAAAATACAAGACATCCATAACCTGTTTTAGTGCGTGACCTAGGACCGTATCCTCACCCGACTGTCTTAACATGGTTTCTGCATGTTCTTGCACCCTTCGAAGACGACGAGATGAGAAAAACGTGGCCCTGACTTGAAAAGCATCCCTCATCCATTGTACCTCTCCATTGAGATTAGGGAAGGGGAGTCTGCCATAGGAATCTGAGTGAGGAGGTGGTGACTGGCTGCTTTCACTCAACCCTTGATCTGCAATGAATGGCATGAGCACACACGCCATAACTACGAGGCATTACCTATCATCTTTTCGTTGCCCTTCTTCCTTTTCGAATCAAACACCTCTGATCCCGACGACTGTCTAACGTGCTTTCGCTTTTTATGACCACTGTCAGTTTGAGCTTGGCTGGTGCTTGCCTGTTTTGCCTTTGAAGAAGTGTCTCCTGCAAGGAATGGCATGAGACCACACACCATTGCAAATATAATTTGTACCTCCTTTTTTCCTATTGCTTGTCTGTTTGTCCTTCTTCGACGCGCCACCAGTGCGCTTTTCAGTCCTCGTGTCTGAATATTCACAACGATCTATAATCAAAATGGCGTGAGGCCTCACGTGACCTTACCTTGTGCAGGTTGTGAGCTCGACCCAACATGGATATCTTCAACAGTAGCTGTTAACGCCGTTTCAGCATCTGGGGGTGGCCACACTCCTGCATACAGAGCTTGTGAGATAACATTTAAACTTAAAGTGCGTACTCACTAGGTTCGTAGAGAAGATACTGCTTTTCTTTGGCAACTGTAATTATATGCTCCATTGAAGTCACCTCTTCAATGGAGTTTGTCACCGCAACACATGGGACACCCTTGAGTAGTGCGGCTCGAAAGAATAGTCCGCCGCAGTTGTACTCGACAACGCATTTGCCCTTGGAGTCGGAAGCAGGTGACCCACCCGCTATTGTGTTGAAGACCCAGCTGAGCATTTCCCATGCTGCACCTGGAGCTTTCTTTGGATTCGAAAGCTCCATAGCCGTCTTCAGTTCCTCAGGCACGGGTAAATTGACCTCCCTCAGATCAATTCGATCGGCCTTGTCGAACGAAGCTGGGAAGTCACTCCAGTCCCACTCTGCTGCAGGACCAATAACAAGGGCGAGTGTGAAGATGCGGACATTCGTCGGTATCTTCTTCTTAGCCATTATCCCATGGATCTCCCGCATCTCCTTGCCTTTCAACCGAGCCTTCACCTCGTTCAAGGCCTTCCAGAACTTGTGATAGGATTCGGAGTCATAGATCATATAGTGGACTGAATATTCCACCTCCGCAAGTCCCACCATTAAGTCAATGATGGAGCTGACTTCGTCTGCATGAGTGATCTCCTCATTTGTGAAGTCCATCACACAAAAGATGTTTTTGACCTACTCATCTCCACGGGAAACGATGCTCCTCCACCTTTGATCCTCATCCGAATTCACGTATACCCGGTAAGGTTCTCGATAGGCCTCTGCTGCGGGGTCGAGCTGTTTCTGAAGCCGGCAGTCGACATCCCTCTTAATGAAATTTGGATACTGATCCAACTTCTCAGCTTTACTTTTCGTGGCATCCCGCAGCAGATCGATGAACTTGGGGGCCCCCTTCACGTACTCGTCGATGTCTTCATTTGACAACTCTAGCTCTTCCATCATCTCTTGCGTGGTGTCGATGCTCACCCTCTCCATGGCCACTTGCTCGAAGATCCAATCCTTCAATAGTGCACGAGCTCTCAGAGTCGTGCACAAGTCCTCATATGTCACAATATGGCCGGGAGTCATTTTGGTCTTGTTGAAGACCACCTCACCACGTAGAAGAGCATTAACCACTGTCAGAAGGTCGTCGTCGTCTAGAGACCGCGAGAAACGCAAGGCGTTGAGCTTCAAATCATTGGGCTTCCGACCATCCTCCACACCCATTGAGTTTAGCAACTCCCCTTCATGGTACCTCCTCAGCACATCTACCCATTTGTCAAATATAACTTTTGTCGCGAGTAGAATGTTATGGATGCTGAGTGTGTCATTAACCCCCAGTGTTTTCGAGAGAAGACTCAAGAATTCCTACAATGGAAATGGCGTGAGGCCACATGCTATGCCACATGCAACGAGGCTTACCTGCCAAGCGCTAGTTGCTAGTGCACGTCCTTGTCCTGGTTTTTGTGGCCTCTTCAGTTGAACCCAGAGCTTCCGTGTTCGTGCCAATGTCTCGTGCAGACCCGATTAGTAGCACGTTTCTTGCTTGACATTCTGCGCGTGGGAGATGTATATGATAGATCGGAGGGGCGAGTTGCCTTTTATCAGGCAGACAACTCTTGTCTTGAAGACTTTCTTCACCTCCTCGCCCACCATAATATCCACAACTATCTCTTGCATCGCCAAGCTAGAATGCTACCCGGAGACGGCATAGAACCGGATGTTTTGATCGTCCAACACCTTCCTATTGATCAAGTCTGGAAACCTCGTCTCGCCTTTCATTGTTCGGTAGTAGGGGATCACGTTTGTGATGTCGGGTGTTACTGGAGTTGCCAGCATCTTCTGCTTCAGTTTCTCCACCCACTCATCAGATACTAGCCTGTGGTTGTATTTGCTTTGGATGTCGATACGGCTCACGTCGATTGTATATACTTTGTTGGAATAGTAACAAGTACTATTATCTGCGACGATTTTTGCTGCCTCTTCTTGCTCTTTTTGCTCTTTGCGGCTCTTCTTTTTGGTGGGTGTAGTGTTCGAACCCGAGGCAATGGCATCACCGAGTAGCTTCTTTTTTGGAGCAGGAGAGTCGGATGTCGGCTTGAGCTTGACCACCCTTTTCTGCTTCGGGGTAGTTTCCAGATCGACCCCCTTCCCCTTCGCTTCGCGAACTGGAGGCACTCTCAACGGCTCAATGTTGGAATATAGTTTTTGAACATCGCCGTAGGTGAGGTCCGTGGATTCCATGTGATCTTCATAAACCCGCAGCGTCTTTGAAATTGTGGGCCTCCTGGACAACCTCTCCCTAGCTCCCTCTAGGAATTCCTCATAGCCGCTGCCCCCCTCCGGGAAGCCGCTAGGATGTGCAAGGTGGATCTTGAAGGCGGACGCTGTCTCTACCATAAGTGGCAGTCCATATTCTTGCATGGAACTGCATGGAGTGTCTGTCACTTGGATGAGGATCCCCATGCATTCTTTTCTCCCACCATCTGTGTTGTACAGTCTCAGATCCTTGCCTTCCATCCCGAAAGTCCAACTGGTGAGCTCCTCCCCCTTCTCTGCATCCACATTGACAGTGGCTGGAAGAAGAACGCAATTCCTCGCCTGTTCATAAATGCACAACAATTAGAGCTGACAGATGAAAAGCTAGCAACTGGAAATAACATGAGGCCACACGCCATTCACCACTACATCAGATGTCTTGAGGCTGCATCCTAAGATGGCGTGAGGCTACACGCCATCTGTAACCGGACTGCACTCGAGAGCCCAATCGGTGCATGCCAATGTTGCTACTGAATGGCATATGGCCTCATGCCATTTTCTACTTGGCCTAAAAGACTTACCATTTGAAGCCGAATGGAGGCATGACAATCGAGGCCGGACTTGCTGGTGAATGTGCACTGTGTGTGCAGCAGATCGTAGCAGCAAGGCTACTCTGCCACTTACAGTTGGAGAGTGGCGCTGAAATCTCCTGGGACGCCAAGTGGGCTGCGTGTGGGTGGCGGAGTGGGCGGTGGAGTTGGCGGCAAAGTTACAAACTGGGTGTGTCTTGAAGTGGACGCCGATGCACACGAGCGCGATGCGAGTGCGAGTGTGATGCAAGCGCGAGTGGACGCCAATGCACACAAGAAACCTGTAGAGAAGGTAGATGAGCGCGAATGTGAGCGTGATCCCGAGTGGGAGCGCGATGCGAGCGCGAGTGTGCGAGCGCAAGTATGAAGCTAAATGCAAAACCTAACCTCACACACGCGAAATGTCACGACGGTTGGTAATCCCGCAACGTCATCATTCCTTGGACTTGGGCGCCACCATTAATTTCTGGATCGCCGCGCGCATGCATGCACGTGAAATCCAAAAGAAATCCGCAACGTCATCATTCCTCAGACTGCATGCATGCGAAATCCAAAAGAAAGATCATGATTGGGATATCATTTAATACCCTCGCTATATTTATACTATGCATGATTGGATATTCTAAAGCATCTTGTATTTCCAAAAATGCTAGATGTTCAGCTAAATAAAGAATGGTATACAATGTCCTTCTTGATGACCCTGCAAAGAAGCATCTCGATCGGACACTACATGAGACCACACGAGCCTTACAATGTTTCAGGGGCATTTGCTATAGATCCGACCCTTATTTTGCTCCAAGATTCTACAGTTTGGTGTGCATTGACCTTTCCATCGACACTGCAAAGGGACATCACAATCAGATGCGGGATCACAAGAAACCAACTTCACTAACTCTGGTTTTACCAAGATCTACGTAAGGAGTTATGAAATGAAAGGACCCTCTCTATTGAAATGTGTTTATGGTCCTAGGGGCATTGTGACATATCAAAGGATTTTGCATCAAGTTCTGTATTTGCATGTTTATAAAGCTACTGAATTGCTAAACCCTAAACCTTAAACCCTAAACATGTGGCAAATGCTGCGTGAAGAAAGATGCCCTTTCTGGGCAAATGCTGTAAGAGGCAGATGCCAAGCAGATGTATCTCAGGCTAGCGAAGGGGACAAACGAAAGCTAGCTATAAACATGACGGGATGCAAATAGATTACTAGGCTGGTCCTACGAAAATCAAAAACCATAATTGAAAACATTGAAAATGCAAAAAGAAAGGTTTATAATATTTTTGAATTTTAAGCAACCAAAGGAATGTAAGTAGGGCATGTGTTTGTAAGTTTAAAAATGCCTCAACCACTTAAATTCCCAAGTAAATAAAGCTGTTTCTATTTTTGGTACAGGTAAACTTTATAGCGTGTGGGCTTATGCAATTTTAAACCCAAAAATGCACCAAAAAATGCTCGACTAGCATTATTCTTTGAATGGCATGTGGCCTTATATTGCCATAAATGGACGTACACACACAGCATAATTATTCCTTTACATGGTGAATAATCTTGGCGCGGATCGCTGACATGGCATGGCAAAGTTCGAATCACTGACATGGCACAACTGGATCGAGGCAAGGACATGATGTGACAAAGTTCAACCTCCGACAGCAAAGTCTAGAAGCTACTCAGTTTGAAATTTGTCAGAGGAATCATAAGATCTGGTTTGTCAGAGGATTTGATGTGACGTTCAAGCGTGTGTTATTTTTGAATTCTCGAACTCATTCCTAGGTCTATCATTTTTGTGCGCCGTGTTCTTGGTTCCGCTGAGCGCAGTGAGCGCTGCTTGTGTAAGCGGCGTTGTGAGCTGTGGTTTATGCGTCGACGAGCGGTTGCAGCATTGCGATCGCCATTGCGAGCGGCAGTTTATGCGAGTGGCAGTTTGTGCGAGCAGCACTACGAGCAGTTGCGGTGTTGCGAGCGGCGCTACGAGTAGTTGCGGTGTTGCGAGCGGCACTGTCTTTGGTGTGGCTACTGCTTCCTCTTGATATTCGGCACTTGTGCTTCCTGGTATGTTCACCATGGAATGGCTTAGGACCACATTTAGAAATGGCATGAGGCCACATGCCATCTTGGGCCCTTGCAATTTTATGGCATTTCATTGTCATGTATGTTTTTACTTGCCTGCAGCTGTGTGTATATCAAGATGGCATGAGGCCTCATGCCAATTTTGTGAATGCGAAATTTCACGTGGGTGTCAATAGCATGTTTATGTTTGAATAATGGCATATGGCCTCATGCTATTGAGGTTGTTTGGTATATTATGATTTAGGCCATTCTCCAATCATTTTTTGTATGGTCTTAACTTCTTTTCTGCACTTTCAGAATGGCCTCCGCAAGTGCGACGCATGTTCCCTCCGTGGATCTTAAGAACCGTGCTACATGGATTCAGGCAAAAGTGTTTCTAAACAACCCCGAGGGGGAGGTGGTAGCTGAGGGCTTAGCCACAGTTGTCGATCCAAGAGATGCGGTTGCTAATCAAGAATTGGGCTGGGATGATATTGGAGTTGCGATTTTAGAGGTTGTTGACACAGAAGAAAACAGTTTGACTATTGGAAGCATTGTGCGGTGGAAATTGAGGCACTTAGTGTTTGAGAATGTGAAGGATTCACAATCAAACACCACTACAGCTGATGACAGAACATCTCTTCATGGGAAAAGAAAGTACACCTTCCTAAAGCGCAGCCAAAGGGATTTGAGCAACGAACCGAAAAGGCAGAAAATGGCGATGGAGGTTTGAATGGTCTCGACAGTTGCTTATTGCAAGAGGAGGTGATGTCAACATGCTGATTGGGATGCTATTGAAGAGGAGAGAGCAAGATACAAGACATTGTCCTGGAAGGCAGCTCGGAATTTTGTGTATGAGGCATTACAGTCATCTGTTGATGCTTCAGAACATCAGGTGGGGGGCATGGTCTTCCAGAGGGGTTTGGTCTGCATGAAGGCATGGAGAATCATTTATGGAGTCCCTCGAACCACATTGTACAGAATCAAAATTGAGTTCGAGGAACAAAGGGTTCAATAGGCAGTCCATGGGAACGACGGTACTCACAAAACTAGGGGTCATGTTGTATATGAAGAGGCAATCTTCAAGAGGTTTGTCGAGACATGTAGCGAGCAGCAACCACATAAAACCCGCCTCTTGGAAGATGGAACTCGAGACACCCAACGAGTTCTTCCTTCCATGTATACCAAGGGGGCCATATTGGAAGATGTGAATCGGGAACTCCAGAGTAATGGCTATAGGAAGCTGAGCCAATCTTGATTTAGTAGATTGTGGAGCAATAGGTTCAAGGATGTGAGTATAGGAAAGTACTCCAGCTTTTCAAAGTGTGACGAGTGCACTACTATCAAAATGGCTTTGTCGAAGAATTCTTGTATCGCTCAAGAGCGAGAGACGTTGGTTAAAAGGCGGCTCGACCATAACATCGAGCAGAGAAGCTGCAAAACTGCATATTATCATAACAGGATTCTCTCCATGGAGAGACCTAGCTCTTACCTCTACATCATCCACGACAAAATGGACCAGAAAAAGACGTGCTTA
This sequence comes from Selaginella moellendorffii, assembly GCF_000143415.4. NCBI lineage: Eukaryota > Viridiplantae > Streptophyta > Lycopodiopsida > Selaginellales > Selaginellaceae > Selaginella > Selaginella moellendorffii. Next base: position 90,612 of record NW_003314420.1, on the reverse strand, counting down.
CCTCGACTCAATCCTGCCCCCAAGGCAATCTCTTCATCCATGCAGCTGCCTGTGTCTCTGTTTGGCATAATCGCTCATGGGCATGGTGCCCAGAACTATGGGAACTTCTTTGTACCTCTATGGGGTGGCGGGGGTGCAAACATGATGATTGCGTCCCTAGGAAAACACTTAAGGTCTTTGCAAAGTGTGCAGACTGAGCTGAACGGCCAACCCTTGCATAAGGCCCTTGTCGATCGAACCCCATACAGGGTTCAGCTGGAGGAGGAGCAAAGGCTTGCAGTATCGCGTGGGGCCCCATGCCATCCCAGTGAATATGTTGGCCGTCAGATTGTAGAGTTATCACGTGAGGCCTCATACCATTCCGACGAGGCTGGTCACCCGGTGAATGCACAGCCTCATCCAAACGAAGCAAAATCTCAAGGAAGTTCTTGCGGCTGATGTGGCCTTTCACCCCATCTTCTGCTCCAAACAGGCAATGCTGGCAATGAGAATAAAAACATGTACGTCTTCGCATACTTGGTGATGCTTGTTGCCAAAGGCATATTTTAAACGATTACACTTGGCTTTCTCATGGTTGGGCACACTCATGAAGACGTCGATGCCATGTTCAGTCACCTGGCAAAGTCCCTCCGGCGATCCAATGTCCTCACCCTCCCACAACTCTACGATGAATTCCAAAATTGCATCAAAGGCACTATTGAAGCTGCACTTGTGACAAAGGTTCCAGAATTTAAGGGGTTTGTAAGAGGCTACATCAGGGACGGATCCGAAACGCTGATTGGCCACTCCAAGCCTCTTCAGTTTCATTTCAGCATGCGTGACGGTGCTCCAGTGATGAGGTACAAGATGAGAGAATGGGACACAGTGTGGTTGCCAGTGGACGGCATTGAACTCTTCAAGAGAGATCCCATAACTGGGGAACCTATGATTCCTCAGGGTTCCCCACGGCCGATGCACCCGGATGGACTCAAAGACTAGGAAAGTATAGTGGTCGGGATTAGACAGCATATTGCCTTCTGGAAGAGGGGGTTGGTGTTTGGTGGAGAATCCTATTTTAAGAGGTGCAAGCTTTTGCTCGAATACTGGGAGAAGATTATATCTACTATCCAAAATGGGCCGGTTGTATATGAAGAATTGGAAGAGTCCTTTTGGCCAGAACCTAGAGCACCAGATAGTAGCGGAACAATGTCCTCTGGAAATGCAGTGATAGATAACGATGTTGAGGATCACTATTGTGGGCCGAGGAACAAGAAGCCGGATTCAGCATTCAATCCAGTACAGGTCTGCAAAGGAATGGTCGTGCTTGTCAGACCCAGTAATAAAAAACAAATGATATGGGTGGGGCGCTGCATCACTAATGCAGAGGAGGACGCGGAAACTAACTCCTTCAATGTAACTGTGGAGTGGTTCAAGCCAAGTTCCGGATATACGAAGGATTGCCTAGAAAAGAGATGGGTGCTGAATCCAAGGGATCCCAGCATGAGCATATCGGTGGATAATGTTGTGCATGGTTGGATGCGGAAGCAGAGTGCCACCATCACCTTGCCAGACCATGCAAGAGATGCAGCAAGAGCATTCATAACCCGGGTTCAAGGTGAGATTCATTAATATTCCTTTACTAAGTTTCTAATGTATTTTATTTCAAGGTGAACAATCCGAATCTGAATCAGAGGAGGCGTGATGGCATGGCGTGATAGCGTGAGGCGTGACACCAAAAAGGAGGTGTCCACTAGCGCTTAGGCTTATAATGGCGTGTGCCCTCATGCCATTTACTTGATCACCAAATACCTTTTTCCCTTTGCACTAGTATATCTTAATACCGGTCTGAGAAATAGAATGGCATGTGCCCTCAGGCCTTTGACTAAATCACCTTTGAAAGAAATGCAAGCCTCTATGTCGTAAAAAAAAGGTACTAGAGAAATTCCTTAATAATATGAATGTTATTTAGTTTCATGAAAATACACTAAGGGTCAAATGAGTTAAATGACTTCTCCAGACTAGCAATGCCTCTTTCTACACCTTCACAATTAGATTCGTTAGAAAAAGATAACATTGAATAATATCTAAATGTTCTCACCATTAAGTTATATGTTTGGCTAATAGGAATGACGTTCATCTTGGAAAGCTCACCACACGCTCAATGAACAAACAAATAGTGTGTGCGCGCATGCCATCGCTCTTCTTTAGCTTCATATTCGGCTTGTTCACCTTGACAATGAGATTTATTATACAACTAGATGGACTCAGTCTGGACACAAAGTCACCGCGCTAGTCACCATGCCCCAGATATGTCTAGCCCCTGGACAAAAAACATATAATTTCACGTCATTTTCAAATACTTGAAAATTTGTACCTAGTCCCATTTTACTGAATAAATCCCACTTTAATGAAATAGAGCATATGAGAACTCAACACCTGAACAAGTACTAGACTGGGATGAAATAGAGGCTTTTAGAAACTGCTGCTATGTCTCTGCATCAAAAGGAATATAGAGGATCTATGGATATGACTTACATGGGAGATCACATTCTATTGAGAGACTGGACATCCACCTGGAAAACCTTCAAAATATTTATTTCAATGATGGTGAGGAAGACATTGCATTACAAAGAGGCCATAAAACCAAAGTGACAGAATGGTTTGAACTAAACAAGATTGATGAATTTGCAAGGACACTTTTGTACCACGAGATTTCTCAGTGGTATACATGGAATTCAAGAAATAGAAAGTGGACACCACGCCAACGTGCATTCAAGGTGGTCAGTAGAATGTACACTGTATCACTGCATGATTCGCCAAATGATAAGATTATAGATAGCTCTAGCATAAATTATGGATACATGGAACTTAGTGCCAAGTGTAACATGAAATAGAAGAGAGGATGATGGTGCCCTCACATAAAAAACTTTCTAGGATAGGGAAGTGAAGTTTGCACCAAATGTGCAATGTAAGGTGTTAGAGACACCCAAGAAACTGACTTGAGAAGTCAAAATAAAAGTTCTAAAGTGCAGTGGCTATATTGATAGAAGATAAGACTACTTGGGAAAGAGTAGTGAGATTGAGATAAAGAAGGTGTCTCTAATGGGTTTAACAAAAACTAAATCAAATAAAGGAAGAGAATAACTGTAAGTGGTTTAATGAGTCTCTAAGTTGGAGAGATTATGCTTCTTAGAGGATGGGCAAGGCATAATAAGCCTTTAGTGTCAAACTATTGATGAATATTGGTTGAGTGCCAAGGATGAAAAATAGTAATCCATAATGGGGTTACTTTATAAAATGGTTTATTGTTCAATGAAACTTCGTCTATGGGTGGTGAACTTGTGAAACACAAAGCCAAAAGCCCCAAAAGTGGAGCCAAAGGTTGCCTAGTGGCCGAAGCAAAAGCCAAACGAGAGTAACATATTTGGACTAAAAGCTTTGACTTGGACAATCGAGAGTGGGAGTGGAACTCCAAACAAAGTGCTCAAGGAATAAGCATGAAGTAAGTAGTAAGTGAGTCTCTAGAAAAGGGACACAAGAGGACTAATACATGACACATGGAAGTGTCAACGATTATCGGCGAGTGGAAGATGA
>NW_003314420.1:83531-86939 GCF_000143415.4 Selaginella moellendorffii | reverse complement strand
GAATTTGAGACAAATTCCGAGAGGGAGTTCAAGATGGCCCGAGGATGGAGTCCAAGATGGATTCAGAAAGGACCCCGAGATGGGTTCTAAGAGGGAGTCCGAAATGGAGTCCAGGAGGGCCTCGAGATAGACTTTAGATGGATTCTGGATTCCGAGATGGAACCAAAGCCCGGGACTAAGACTGTGTCCAAGACCGAGTCTGGGTCCAAAATTGAGGTGGAGCCCAAGACCAATTTTGAGTCCGAGTGTGAGTGCGAGTGTGAGTGCAAGTCCAAGTGCAACCCCGAATATTAATTCTTTAATTCAAGTTGTTGGGTGAATGCTTCATGTTCTTCCCGGGGGGGGGGGGGGGGGGGGGTTGTAGGGGGGTTCCAAGCATATAGTAGGGAGAGTGTGGGTGTTGGACCCCAGTGGAGTTAGTTTGGCCAAGAAAGGCCAGTGTAACTTTGGAAGGCTATGCCCACATGCACGTGTTGGGTGATGATATATCCATTGACGAGTCTAAGTCTAGAGTGAATATGGATTGACAAGTGGGGTAGCTTAGTGAAGTGTTCAAAAGCTAGCTCTAGTTCCCTTAGAAGATCGAATAATCAATGCTCCCAGTCCAAGCGTGGGTGGCACTACCTACTTGGATACTTGGTGTGGCTCAATGGAACCTCGCTCTAGCCCCATGGCTAGAGCACCCAAAGGTGGAAGGTGGGGAGAGTACCCATGAGGCTCACGTAGGGCTACAATGTTCCAAAATGTTGTCATAAAGTCCCAGACTATGGAAAGGAAGAAGAGCAATCCTCTAGTGTAGTGACCACGGATACGATTATATGGTGAAGAAGTCCCAAAGGACAATAGGACTTAGTGGTCGGGCCTATGGGCTTTGATCTAGTGACAGTGTTAGTGAACATGGCTATAAACAGAAAAGGAACTTGGTGAGGACTGTAGAAGGGATATTGAGGAAGGCTGTTCCCCATGTCTGCAAGCATCTTAAGGATGCTAAGGAGTGGCTCTAGGATGATCACTCATGGACAGATAGCCCAGTCTTTGAGAGACAAGACTGTGATGTAGGTGGTGTTAGACCACTAGTGTAACAAAGGTGAATGGGTATGGCTTTAGCATAACGGGTTGATATGTCGGTGGTACCTTTAGGTGTCGGTCAAAGGATTGAACATATGGAGCACTTGGACCAAGTGCAAAGGTTGAGTGGCATGGATGCTATTCTTAGGGCTAGTAAGCCCCAAGTCCGGAATAGTGATGGAATAATGAGTGATCTTTCTATCAAGTGAGTGGCATACCTTTACGGATAGGGAAGAGTGACAAACTTTCTCATTGATATGCTAGTCTATATGAAGTGCTGGAGCGCGCACTAGTAAAGTGGCTTATTAGGTGTGGCTGCCAGCTACAGTGAAAATTCATCTAGTATTTCATGTCAGCCAGTTGAAAGGTGTACTATCTTGGAGTGATAGGCCCAATGCCTTTTTGATGTATATGGCTGTAGAAGATGGACCAAAAGCTTGAGCAAGTTCCCTAAAAAGGGTGATCACTAGCACAACTCATCCTTAGGACAAGGACTTTGTTGGGGGGGAAAGAATTATTAGGCACCAACTTTGACCACATGGTCACCATTGGTCAAAGGGAGGCTCAAGGGTATATTAAGGCATATAAGGGATTTATCCTACCCTAGGGCTCATAGTGGAGTGGCAGTGTAGTGGAGCTTTTGAGGTAACTTGGGGGTGGTTGGGTGGTGAGGAACCTCAAGAGAAGGTGTAGTGTAGTCTAGGAAGACTAGATCTTTGTTTCTTTGAGCTGGATTGTAACAGTTAACCAAGTACCACTTGAGAATCGTCCAAGACCAGTGCATAAGCAAATTATAAATGGTATATTTCATATTTTAATATAACATATATGTACATTCCCAATGTCCCTTAGGGACTAGTACAAAAATTAGGGCACTGCACCCACCAACGTATCAAAAACCTACTCCCCTGAGAGGAGGGCTGTAGTAGTTGTCTTCTAGTAGCATCTAGCTCCATGTCCAGGACTTTGTCTGCCTCCATTGCCACAATTGATGCTAGTGCTAGTTCATAGTGCCTCCATTGCCACAATTGATGCTAGTGCTACTTCATAGCCCATAGCATGGTAACCACTTTGCTCAAGTATATATGAGTGTTAAAGGCAGTATATTTATCTTCAAGAATCTTAGTAATAATCAGCATCAGAAAACCCCCATGTTTATGTTTCTACTAAGTAGCTTAGGATCCTTAAAGCTGCATGTCAGTGCCCCAAGCCAGGGTTTGCATAAAGTGGCTCACGGATATCATGCTAGCTACTATATCACTCCTGCCAATGGTGGATAATCCCAACTAGACTGTGAAATGGCTTGTCAATCATTTCTCCTCTCTCCTGGCACTGGACATCATGTGACAGCCTAGTTGCTGATGTAGTGCCATTGATGCTGGTGTTGCTGTTGGAGTGTACAGGAGTAAGTAACTTGTGTTGATAGAGGAATTTTTTTTGTTTGAGCCTATCACGTGTAACTGAGACATACATACCAAGACAAAGTTCAAGTTGCCAAGATCGGTCATGTTGAATTCCTTATCCAATGCTACTTTAATTTCTTTTAATTACTAGTCGTCAACTGAAACAACAACAATACTCAAACCATTTTTAGAGTGTTTCACATGGATATTCCAATCTGGAAGGCATCTGGAGTAACCTTGGGAAATAAAGATAAAGAACCTTGATACAAGATAATAAACCACTCTAGGAATAAATAACTGGGTTTCTTATGCTGATTACTTGGGTGACAAGGAGGACAGGAAATCTTGAACTGGTGTTGTAAATTGCTTAGAGGAGTCATGAATTGGAGCAGCAAGAAACAACCAATGTTGGCTACTTTAACTTGTGAAACAGAATATATGGCCGTGGCTGCTACTACAAAAGCTCTTTGGCCTAGAAGGCTTCTTGAGGACCAAGGAGAGACACAGCAAGTGCCAACTCGGACACCTTATGTCCAGCTAGCTCACAATCCAGTTCCCCATGGGACTACTAGGCACATTTAGGAACATGATCCGGGATCACATTGCAAGGAGATAACTGCACCTTCGATGTAAGGCATATTAGCAGACATTCTCACCAAGTGACTAGACAAATCAAAATTTTATCTGAGGAAAATGCTAGCTTGGGCATAAAGGGCTGGGGGGGTGGGGGGAGTGTTGGGACAGCTGAATCCTTGGACCAGGACCACAAAATGATAGCCACCAGGATGATTTGAGTTAGAGTCCAAGCCACCCATCAAAAGGCGAGAGAGAATAGACTATGGCCGGTTTAGTAAAAGGGTGATACAACATGTGGTTGACAAAACTCAGTTCTCATGAGATTCTTACAAGTTCTGATTCTCCACGATGGTATCATGTG
>NW_003314420.1:78896-83424 GCF_000143415.4 Selaginella moellendorffii | reverse complement strand
CATAAGGAACAGTTCTACCTCCTCCTTCTTCTTCATGAGGGACAAGTTCATTACTCGTTGAGTTTCAAGCTGATCAGTAATTGACTCCAAATCTTGGAACAACTCGTTTTCCTTGTTCTTTCTTCCCTCCAAGTCTGCTGTAGCCACCTGTTGATTTGATGAAATTATTATATGAGGAGACTAAAACCAACCTTTAGTTCTTCTAAAAGATTTTGATGTTTTTCTGTCATTACCGCAAGCTGAGAGAATTCAGATGACTTTTGAACTGCTTAAAGCCTGTCTTTTACCTCTTGGTTGCACCTGTCAATGGTGCTCATAAGACTTTGATTTTGGATTCGAATATGGTGTTTCTCAGATGATTCTTGTTCTAATGTCTTAGAAAAGATTCTTTTCTCCTCTTCAAAAAATTTGACCCTGTGTGCAAAGGAAATCTTTCAACAGACATCCACTTTAACAGCTGAACCTGTCCTCGAGGTGTTGTTTTGCAGCACTGATAGTGCTCACAGTGTTTGTCAAATCCTGTAGTTTGTTCTCACATTCTTGCATTCGAATCTCTTGCTGCCTGTGCAATTTCTGGACCTCAATTTCACAGGCCTGTGCCTACACGTCCACATTGGAGCCACTTAGCATGCATGAAAATAAGTTGAGTTAAACCTTGTCCAAACTGTTCCTAACAGCATCTTCGATCTCAGCAGAAGCTTCCTCTAACCATGTGCTCCTGTAAAAATCAAACTGCGAGTCGAATGGTAAACAAAAGCAACATAGAGAATACACCTGCTTCTGAAGGTCTTCATGTTTTGCTTTTGTGCTTCGCAAATCTTCCTCAGATTGCTTGAGCTGTATAAATAGGAATGACGTCTGTCATATGCAACATTAAAAACAACAACCTTCATGAGAAATAGCATATTGTCAGCCGTCGTTCGGGCAATCACCTGTAATGTAATATCAAATACTGATACTATTCTAATATAGCTTACCTCCTTGTGCTTTTTCACTTGTTCTAAAGCGCAAGTACAACTTTCTTGCGCTGTGGCAAGAGCCAGAGCTTTAGCCCTGTTGTCCATTGCCAGAGCTTGAAGATCTTCTTTCAACTTCAGATTTTCGTCTCTGCTCTTCAAAAGATGAGATTGACACAGTAACCATTGCAAGATAACCTAGTTAGATCTATGTAAGATCTTGCGGTTTCTGCTTCCCGTCTTTCGCTCTCTGAGAGCTAAAACATCATCATAACAACTACATCAAGAAACTTCAGAATAATTAAATTACCTCCTGATAACTATCAGCATCTTTCCTCTCTGTTCCAGCTTTTTCCTACAGAAATAAAAACAGCTTAATGTTTTGAAGAAAATATTGTGTATAGCTTAACTTACCTGACCTTTTTGACTTGCTCGCTTCAACTCACATAACTGCTTAAGGTAAGATAACACGTTCCAAACAATGTGTGGCATGAAAACAAACCTGCAAATGAAATCGACGCACATTGCTGAATGCGCTGAGCAATTTGTCCCGTAATACCTTTCGGGGAAAACCGACTGGGTGCAGAACTTATATAGCTTTTATCAGACGTACCTGGAGAGAACGAGGCCCAAATGTTCGTGGATCGCATTCTACCATCTGGATTGTCGATTCTAAGATGCAAAAAGCTTCCTCAGCTCTCTACAAACACTGTAAACCACGTGTCTCCAAAATCGTGCCCATTAAATCGTATACCCGTTCTGCAGAGCTCCATGATGAGGGACATTCTTTTTCTGGGACGTCAAGTTTTCTCTGCCTGTGCCATTTCTGTACCATGGCTTGTTCCACTTACCCTAATTTTCTCGGCAGTTTACGTTCTTGCTCTGTCTGTAGATTATTCGCTCACAAAGTTATCCCTCGATCGGTGCACTATAGTCAGTTCTACACGCGGGAACTCTCTGTATCTTTGATTTGAAGCTTTGCCTCTCAACAAAGCTCACCCATTAGGAGAGGACTTCCATTTACAGGGTAAATTAGGTTTGCCATGCTCAAAAAATAATTCAAGCTGCTGTGAAACTATTGCTTGTGGACCGGGGAGACTTAAAGCAGATTCTGCGAATGGTTTCTCCAGACGAGTTGCCAAGGTGTAAACTTGGCCGCTCTTTTTGATTCGGAACAATTGGTATTTCGTCCAGGGACTATCGAAAGTGTCGAAATGTTTATGCATAACCTCCCTCGAATTTGCTGCATGTCTTTCTTTCAAAACCTTGTCTCACTTTCCCTGGTTCAAAAAACTTGGGGGAATCCATGGGCTTCATATTTGGGACGTCCTTCGACTTCATGATAATCACATTCAGAGGTTGAGAATTTTTTGAAACGATACATCTTGAAAGAAGCCAAATCAGTCAATTATTGGCTCGATAACAGCCAGATTAAATGTGGATGGGCTTGAAAATATGCAACGCCATAAGTCACCTTGGAGATATTGTAAATTTGGAACACAAGCACTGGGATAGGATTATATAAGGTTAGTCATCCAAATGTTTACGTTAAATGAAAACAACGGCAGGAGATTGGGAACTTGACTAGGCTAAAGTTTTAAAGGGATTTACGTTTCACCGACCAAAACTTCATAGTTATATTACATTTTTTTTACTTTTTAAACGTTATTTACATGCACACTTATATCTTCTCTGTATGCAAAAGCTAATTATGCTTGATTCGCAGGATACGATAGAGGCTTGCTATTCTACTTATACCAGGAAGAGAATACGTGCATAAAGTCTTTGCAGCACCATAGGGAGAATATTGCATCTCTGACTGTGAAATGTGAGTCAAGGCGTGTGAGAAGTCTTCGATAGTAAGTAATTTCTTTCCTACATGAGAAAAGCCACTATTCCTCATAGAACACTTGCTCTGAGGCAGAATGAAGAAGGCACACAGGTTTCAAGAAGTTGTCAGGTCTATTAAGACATCATTGGTGGGACTTGTGCAATCCAGAAGATAAGATTGGTCATCATTCCAAATCCATGGTTAATATTGCACGTAATGGCATGCCTGGATATATTAAGAGACAATGCTGTAGAGCACAATACACTGCCTCAAGGTGGAGCTTGACACAGGTTTTGGCTGAATTAATTCCCGAATTTCACCCACACTAACTCACTTTTTTCTTAGGTGGTAACATTCGGATGGACTATTCTCCATGTGGGTTCATGTACTGAAAGTAATACATATATATAAACACTTCCTCCAAGACCACAGGGAGAAAAGCTTCAAAGAAAGGTTTGGTGGGACTGCCGTTTTATGGCATTCATTTCGTTATTTCAGGTGGTTAACTCTAGAAAGAAGCGTGTTGAGTCCCTTCTTTACGGGGAAACGTTGCAGTGCGCAGATGAATTTCAACATTGTGGAGGAGGGATTCCCCTGCTTGCCGGGACAGTCTAATTATGGCTGCCATGGGCCAGGTTTCCTTTCAAATTCTATTGTTTTAGCATATGTGCGCCGCCATTTTTCATCCAATTCTGAACAGATGATGCTGAGCAGTTGCAAATACAGTCCCCTTAGAATATAAAGTATCCAAGTTTTGTTTGTGAAGGCCTATCTTGCTCGGTCTAGGATCTCACTGGTAACTATTAGCCTCGAGACAAGGTTCATTAACATGATACCAGTTTGTAATGGCAGTCAATTTAGCCTCTCCTGCTGCGAAAAAGTCCACTTATCCATCTGAAGATGTGTGAAGGTATATGACTTTGATTTTGTTTTTGTGTGGGATTAGCCTGGTCCTACACTCTTTTTGGGTTCATTCCAATTTAGTGATCTGTGACTCACTTTAGAACAAATAATTGAAGGTGTGAGGTCCAAGTGTACAGCTACAATGTTGTATACTAATATTAGTGTAGTGGGATTTTGATAGCTATCAGATTGGTTTCACTCCACTCCTATATTAAGCTAAGGTTTTTGGCTAATTGATGTGTACATTTCTATATTCCATTTCTATATTCCATGCACTCACATTGGTGGAGATGAGGGGTAGCTTTAATTGTCCCTAAAAAGAGTTTGGATTTAGGATTTTGGTTTAGATTTAGCTTTGCATTGTCTAGATTTCACTTTTCTTGTAGCTTTTTCAATTTCTTCTCTATTTTTTTTTTCAACTTGTGGTATTTGAGGGTCAGTGCTGCAGCTTACCAGTCACTTGTGGATGAGCTTGCATGACCACTGGCTCTTACCAGAAGTATTTAGGCACCAATCATGCTTTGCTTTATGGTGGGAGAAATGTTTAGAAGAGTCGTTGACATTTCAGATGCCTGCAAAAGTAAAGTATCTATTCAGTGTCATGTGTTTGTTTTGCGAGCTCATTGATCCCAAAAAACTATGGGATAAATTCAAGGAAGGCATGTGTGAAGACTTGGTCTGAAATCACAACAACTATGAAGCAGCAATGCAACATGGATTGCATGAAATGTCAATATTACTCTAGGAACATGGCAAGAAACTGTCCGACTACAAGTTACCAGATCCAGAGTTTATAGGAGTTAACGAAACAACAACTGAAACAAGATGTGTGCCATGC